>NC_081564.1:51068462-51082852 GCF_022355385.1 Mustela nigripes | reverse complement strand
AGACCAATCATGTGCATTTTTTATATGTAGGAATCCATTAGAGGACACACTCTGATTAAAAATTAAACAATGAAAGGTAAATCAAAGCCATTATTTTTATGTTAGTAAGTTTTGGTGTTTAAAATAATAATAATAAAATATATTGTGTTTCTCCCCTGGCAGAAGGTGCAACTGTGTAATCAGGATGACAAGCATGGACATGCTCAAGACTATGTCCTTACGTATAACTACGAAGGCAAAGGATCGGTGGCTGGTTCTATAGGTTGTTGCAGTGAACGACAAGAAGAGGATGGGCTTGAGTTTTTGGATCATTTGGAACCCAAGTTTAGGACACTAGCAGAAGCATGCATAAAGAGATGAGTGTGTTCTGATACGTCTGCAAAAGCCAGTGGCTTTATCTCCCTCCCACCCGTGCTATTTTCATTACAGCCCATGTTTTTTAAAAAATTGGATATGCTGTTTCAGGTTTTCCCCTCTTTATTCCAGTGGTATCTCTTTAAACATATGCATATTTACAGAAAAAAAGCTGTAAATACATATACAAATCTCCCAAGTTTTGCATAGTTATTAATTAGTTGTCTTCTACCCAAGGAGACCTACAGATAGAAAAATTAAAGAAGTCAGTGTTATTGTTTACATTTGGGTCTAATGACAATAGCCAATTTATTGTGCAATTGAATGTAATGAGTTCAAATGTGTGTCATACGCTACTTAAAGGATAACCTAATAGAAAATTGTAGAGAACTCGCTTTCACATTAATTAGTTGTTTGTACAGTGCTTGAAAAGTGCTATTCTCCTAAACATTGTAAAGTGTGTATATTGCATCCTTGATAATGTTTTATTTTTAGAACATTACCTTTCTTTCTAATGCAAAGGGAGCGTCCCAGCCAGGCCTTGACTGGTAATACAACTCCATTTTGGTAGAGTTTAGTTTCTGTTTTACTCTCTATAAAATCCTGTGCTGAATCTACGTTTCTATGTTAATCTACCTTGACAGCAAAGTTTAAGTTTAAAAACTGCTTTAAGGATGTGTTTTTACTTCTGCAGGGTTTTGGTCCTTGGTCTCTCTGTGTTTCTTTCTCTCTCTCCCTCTCACTCTCTCTCTTTCTTTTCTCTTTATTTTTTAAATTTCTACTTGGGTTGGAGAATCTAAATATTTTTAAAAGCCACTTTTCTTCTAAAGTGAGTGATTCTGTTTGTGTTTTATGTAAGTGTACTAGTCTCTGTTTTTCTTGAAATCAGTGTGATGCTGATGTTACTGTTTCAAGTATCTTGGTCATTGCTTTGTTATTTCCTCAACAAAGGAACTTTAACTTTGTCCTTGAAACTACAAGTAAGTCATGCTTTTATTAGATGCAACACCTGTTGCATGTTAAAATTAGAATGTGGATAATTAGTATATAATAGCGTGTTTACAGTTCCTATCTTCAATGCAAGGATATAGTTTTTAAATGCGAAATAATGACGGTTTTTGAAATAAGCTTTGAGGTACAGGGATCGTGAAAGCTCTCCAGGAGTAAGTATTTTATAACTTTTTAGATGAAATGGCTAGTCATATCTACGTGTTTAAGAAGTTGCTGTTGTTGTTGTTGTTTTCATATTTTAAAATTAGAGTTTTTAACAAATGTAGAGTGGGCCAAACTATGTATATTTTGAAACAATAAGACAAAATTAAACTGAACAGCCAACCAAATTCCAGGCCAGTTTTCACAGCTGATTTCAATGAATTTTCTATGTGTACTAACTACATGAACATTTTAAGTGTATTTTTTATAGTAACAATTGTTAATAATGTGCCTATCTTAAATTCACAAGTCTGGCTTCTAACAATTACTTTTAAAGATTAACACTAGGTAAATATTCCATAGTCAATTTTATCATTTTAATAGTTTTATTATTGTTCAGTCAATAATACTGTTTCTCAAAGTTATTTTAAATAAATCCTGTCTACAATGTTGTGTATTGCTAGTTATGAGAAAGTAAATCAAGTAGTTTCAAAATATTAGTGTAAGTTTGTTAATCATGTGCCCGATATGACCTCATAAGATTTTATTTGTCTTACTTTGAGCAGTGAGTCTATTCTTTAGAATTGTGTTCTATATTTTTCAGAATATTCGTTTGATGTGGAGAGATCATTGGTCCATTGTCATCACTACATGTACATAATTTTGCTATTCTAAAGGTTGTCATGCTATGGGATATTGTTTAAGTTACATGGTTTCTCTGTGTCCGTGTTTTGGTTTGTTTTTTTAAATTTCATCATAAAATGGGGGATAATAGTATAACTCCTTTCCTAGGGCGACTATAAGACATTTGAATAAAAAATAGTTTTTAAGCATGAAATTCATATAGAGTTGTCCACCTAAAAGGCACTCTCCTATAATACTAAATGATTTAATTTTTTATTTTATTTTTTAAAAAAGATTTTATTTATTTATTTGAAAGAGAGAGACCCAGGGGTAGAGGGAACATAAGCAGGGGGAGTGGGAGAGGGAGAAGCAGGCCCCTGCCGAGCAGGGAGCCTGATGCTGGGCTCCATCCCAGGATGCTAGGATCCAGATCTGAGCTGAAGGCAGATGCTTAACCGACTGAGCCACCCAGGTGCCCCACTAAATGATTTAAAATACGTCACATGTACAACCCAATTCATACTAACAATGATCAATTAAGAAAATAGAATAATTGAAAGCTGTTTTGTTTTTGCTTTACTTTAGAATTTCTGTCAGTTGAGAATATGTCTCTTCATAATGATTACCTGATGACTGAGTCTTGTCTATCCAATGGTTCAGAACAAATATTGCAAAGATTTCTGAAGTATCTACAAAGGATTGCCTAATCTGAAATACTGTGAAACTATTTAGTTCCAGTTGGATGGAAAGCAGAATATCTACGAAAAATGGGCACTAATTCTAAAGCAGTATGAAAGTCATATATGCTTAAGATTCTTCCTGCCATGCCCTTCCTAGGCTTCTCTTCTAGCTGGAAAGGTTGCTTTTCTCAGAGACAAGCAATTGCTTGCCTGGGGAATTTAAGACAGTTGGCTTTCTTCAGGGTAACCCTGAAAGTTCAAAGACTCCAGAGAGTGCCTTGATGCAAATCCCACCACCACCCTTACTAACTGTGGGATTAAACTTTGAGAAGTCATTTAAACTTTGAGTCTAGTTTCCTCCACTATATGACCTTTATTTTCAAGGATTTTTAAGAGTCCATTTCATAGTTTTGTTGTCAGAGTTAAAAGCGTTAATTCGTTAAAAGAATTGGCACAGAAGGATCACTCAATATACATTAGCTGCTGTTATTATCATAAGAGAAGGGAATGCCTTAGTTGGGATAATCATAGCTTTGGTCTCAAGTCTCATTGTACCTTACAGCTGACATCTTGCCATGATGTTCCCATTCATCTTTCCCAAAAGCCCAACTGCCTTTTACCTGTGATGGTCTTTTTGGGAACTAGATGGCTTATAAATGTTTTCAGGTCTCTCCTTCTTGGTATTCAGGAAGCTCCATCTTATCCATAAACCACAAATCAGTGTGATAAATCTTGAGACTTAAATGAAAAGCAGATACAATTTCTAGTCACCAGATATTTTCTCCTTGAGAGATTTCCCTAAGAAATGGATGGAGCTACTTCAATGAGGGAAGCACTGTTAGTTCATTGCATACAGTCATCTAATGCCTTCCCAGTATAGCCATGTAAGGCCTTCCTAATAAAGACTGTGCTGGCATGAGAAGGTACATGATGAATTAGCTATTCTCCCCACCCACCCACTCTACTGCAAGACAAGATATGATACAGTTTTGAGCCGACGTTGGAATGGTCCAATGCCTGGAATGGTCCCATACCATACCTGGAAAATGCATCACATGATACCTGGCATGTGGTAAATACACAATACAGTTAAAAAAAAATTCCCGATGATGCAAAAGAACTTTATTATTCTAGTGAGTGAAGTTGTGTTTCCACTACTCCCAAGCTAAGTGTCCGTGAACATGAGGACCCCACCTGTTGTCCTCCATTCCTCTTCATATGTTCCTCCCACCAGTATCCCAGCTCAACTCGGCATCACTCAGCTCAACAGTGGTTATGCCTCCAATCTCTTCCCTCTTCCATCCTTCTCCCTGCTGTCAAAGAACAAATAGCATCATGGCATACTCCTGCCTAAGGGCCTGCGATTTTAGAGGATAAATTTGAAATGCATATCACATTCTAATACCAGTTCTCCTGTAAACCACCCCCTCCCCCAACACACACACCATTCTCTTATCTTGTGCCTTGCTCCTAACTGGGCCTTCTTGTGCAGTATCTCTACTCATTATCCATTTCTTTCTTACAAAAATATAACTTTTTAAAAAGATTGAGTTCAAAAACCATCTCCCTCTAGCCATATGACATTTATGTGCCTAGAGCACATGGCTATAAATTTTCACTTAGAAGTTATAGAGGTGTGTATGCATTCATACGTGCATGGGTGTGTGTGTGTGCGTGCATGGATGCATGTGTGTGTGTGTGTTATTATATGGAAAAGTTACCGAAGATGAAGGTGTTCCCATTTGTATGCACATTGAACTCTGGCCATCAGTGCATTCTGATGAGCCAAATTATATTGCCCAGGTCACAAAGGGAAAACAAAAGGAAGATTACAAATTAAGTTATTTGATTCCTAGCAAGCTACGTAACTTTCCCTTGACATAAATTTTCTATTAGAGATGTGATGTACTTTAGATTCTGCATTGAATTCTTTTTTCAGTGCTGGGGCATTGAATACCTAGAACATCAAACATTCGCATTTACTACTTAGAAAGTGAGGTTTTGGAATCCCTGTGGTGATGAGAGTGGCAGATCCCATGTCTACATTGTGGTTCAGTTTAGCTCATTCCTTCCTACCTCCTACCTCCAACAATTGTCTGACCTTCTCAGAACTAGCTACACCATGCTGAAACATAGTCCTCAAAGGTTCTTGTCATCTTCATCACTGTGTGCCCAGCATATAGAACAGTAGATTTTCCATAGGTTTGTTGAAATCTTTTTTGCGACCATCTTCTCATCATCAGCATGTTCTAACACTAGTGAAAATAAAATTTTGCTAAAGGGCAAACTACCTTCCCGTCCCTGAGGAAAAGCAACTAAGACACACTTATATCTTAGAAATTCAAGAAATGATTCTTACGGGTTTGCCAAATCCAAGTTAATTATTTATAAATTTTGAGAGTCAAGCCTTGACTCAAAAAGTATCTTAAGAAACCAGAAGCAAGAAAAGTGCAGATCTCAGAGCTTCCTCTGACTTAGAGTGGAACATCACTCTGTAACAGGACACCATGGTGCTCAAGAGCATGGCCAGGAGGAAGTTGAGAGTGGAAAGAAAAAGACAATTGTAGTTTTGAGCCTTGGGAGACTGTGACTCTACCACACTGTGAGCTGGTAATGTGGCCTGAAAATAATACAGAAGACAGAGATGTCTGTTCTGCTGTTTTAAGGAACAGACCCACCCAGTGAATGGTGGTCAAAGTTAGTAAATAACCAGTCAGCTATGTTTCTGGGTTTTTGGCTTTCGGGAAACATCCATATGCCTTCTTTTATTTCCTCTGACCTGGATCTGGCTTTCAGTCTGAGAACTGAAATCTTAGAAAGTGAGATCCTATTTTTCCTTCCCAGGTGGGTCCTCTGTCCTCACCTTCCCCTGTCCCTTACTATCGCAATAGCTATAGAACAGTGTAAGTCACTTCTGCTTCACTTTTTTTTAAAATAGAGCAGATAAATGCATCATCCAGCTGCATTTTTAAATTAAACACACAGCATAGAGTCCTCATGTAAAACCAAAGAAATAGTGTTGACAAGACAGGAAATGAAAACTAGTGCTTGGCATATAACTAGTATACTAAGTAGAACACTGTGAGCTTATTTTATTAAAAAAGACGCGGATCTTATTTTATAGAGGAGTATTGCTGTGTCATGGCTTTGGGACGTACTCTTTACTTTCAAACCTGTTGGGTATGTTTTAAATTCTAGGTACATATGAGACTAAGAAGAAGAGTCTCACTGGTGGCCCTCTGTGGGTAGTGACGGTGCAAAGGAAAAGTCAGGGGCTATTTTGTGCCACTGTAGCTCCTTTGTGACAGTACCCTCATGCCCCAGCAGGAAATCTGGACATTGCTAAGAGTTTAGAACTGTAGAGTTTCTACTAGCTGCCTCTTTTTGTTGTTGTTGTTTTATTAGGATGCAGGAGAGAATACAGTGCAGAATATTGTTTCATTGCAGTTGACAAAAATTAGAACAAATTTCCTGAAATATTTGCACTATTTTTTAGAGTGTGGTTCTCAGACCATCTGCATCCAATCACCTGTCGTGTTTGTCCAAGTAAACTCCCCCGTGGAATCAGAATCATAAGGACGACAGGGAGGAAGGATGGCAGCCTTCACTTTTCAATAAGCTTCCCAGGCCACTTGTCCATCCTCTAAAGGTTGAGAACTATTGATAGGGACTTACTGACTGGGTCTATGTGATGGCTTGGAGGTTTACGACACTCAGGTATTTTCAGTTTTCTTCTTCATATAAGATGCATTAAATGCTAGAATTATACCAAAGAGTTGAAACACACAATTAGTAAAATTCTGTACTTTCAGTAATGAACGATTTCAGAATGTACTGTACTCCATCCTTCCTACTCACCACGTGGAGGTGAACCAGAAGTCTAAGATATGATTGTGGGATCACGACAGTTAGTAAACAATCAATAAAAATTAACTGATTTTGCTACATAAATGTGGCTAGCCAATAAGATGCATCCAAATTATATGGCGTATATTCAAAAAATAAATTGGGATTGTCAAATCTCCAGAGACGAATAGGAGCAGAGAGGCCAAGAGTAAGAGCATCTGGTGACTCTGTCCATGAAGTGACAGCTGTTTGGCCGTACTCTGCTGATGTGTGGAAGCCGTATCAGGTAGGGTGACAGGTAATGTTCGTAGGGTGACCATCATGGCCAGGATGTTCAGAGGGACCTATGAAACAGGAAAAGGATATGCAGGAAGAGTCAAGAGTTTTCAATTTAAGGTGTGTTTCCATGGAGAGAGGGCCAGTTGGAAAACTTCTAGGAATCAAAAACATGAGGGGAACACATAGGGAATGAGATGCTCAGTTAAGCCGGAGGTGGAGGACAGGGGATGGTTGTCAACATACTAGCTTCAGTGCAAAATTACCAGTCAAGTCCAATAAAAGGAATTTATCTTAAAGAAGTAAGATAATGGTACAGGGGCGCCTGGGTGGCTCAGTGGGTTAGGGCCTCTGCCTTCGGCTCAGGTCATGGTCCCGGGGTCCTGGAATTGAGCCCCGCATCAGGGTCTCTGCTCTGCAGGGAGCCTGCTTCCTCCTCTCTCTCTGCCTGCCTCTCTGCCTAGTTGTGATTTCTCTCTGTCAAATAAATAAAATATTTTTTAAAAAAAGATAATGGTACAAAGATCCCATATACATGCAAGAATGTTTGTCTCAGTGGCATTAAATATGTGGATAATTGGAACTAAATAAAATGTTCCATAACAGGAAAGTAAATGATTTATAATGTGTTATTGTGATACAGTGTACAACAATTGAGGGTAATGTATAAAATGAGCATAGGTACTGACTCGTAGTCAGGAAGACATGAATGCAAGTTGTAGTTTTGTTCTCACTAACTAGGTAAACTTGGAAAGTCACAGAAGCCTCATACATACAAAATGGGGATAAATGGAGAAATAGGAAAAAATAGGAATAAATGAAGAAATCGATATGTAGTTCTATCTTAGTGTTTCACTCCTGAATTTATCAATAAATGGTAGCTACTGATATTTTTATGGTAATGATGATAAGGGAATGTCATGAAATAATTTTATTTTGAAGGCTAATTAAATAAGAAGGGCATAAAATATAGTGTTAACAAAAAAGTAGAATAATCCTACAGTTCAGTATAATCCCAAATTCATTTAAATATCAGAATGTGTGTAATATACTAAAATATTGAAAAATAATCTCAGGGTGATGGGAATATTTCTTCATTATATATTTCAGTGTTTCCATTTTTACAATGAATATTATTATTTATAAAATCAGGGGAAATTAATGGAATGAAATTTAGAGCAAAAAAAAAAAAAAAGCTCATAAGCTTTAGGATTAAGATTTGCTGACCTGTGTAGAAAAACCGTAAATCTAAGCCTTACTATGTCAAGCCTACAATGAACATCTATCTCATACTCATACCAAATGACTGAATTGAAGCAAAAAAAAAAAAAAAAAAAATCATCTTACATTATTGTAACTATGTTTTAATGTTTTCTTTTACAAAGTTTTTAATAAACATCAGTTAAATCCCTTTTTTGCATAAAAATACAGAAATCATATAAAGATCATTTTAAAAAGCCTTCTACATAATAAAATATTTCTAAAGCTCTATATGATTCTTTGCACATGAGGTTTCAGAAAATAAACTATAGGAAAAAGAAGAATTTGGATAGTTTCCTAGAAATCAGAACAAAGTTTAACTTGCAGATACAGTTTTGTTTTTGACAGTTATAGTTGAACATACCATTTCTTCCAAGAATAATAATAATTTAAACCCTGCCAAAACATTTTAGTTTTAAGCAGAAAAGAAAAAAAAAACCAGCAGTATTACTTTCAACCATTTTGATTTTGATTAACTCGTTCTTTTATCTCTGTAAAATTTATCGAAAAGAAAGGAATAGGAGTTTAAAATTCTGGGGTTTTATCTCAACCTTCTTATTTTCAGGTAAGTCACAGAACTCCTTCTTTGGGTATCTGTCTTTCCTCAGTAAAATCAGGAGTTGTACTAGATTCAGCAGAGAATCACTTTCAGTTATAATTTTCTATTGATTCTATTTTATTTAATTAATTAATTTATTTTTTAAAGATTTTATTTATTTATTTGACAGACAGAGAACACAAGGAGGCAGAGAGGCAGGCAGAGAGAGAGGGGAAAGGAAGCCTGCTTCCTGCTGAGCAGAGAGCTGATGCCTGACTGGATTCCAGGAGCCTGGGATCATGACCTGAGCTGAAGGCAGAGGCTTTAACCCACTGAGCCACCCAGGCGCCCCTACTGATTCTATTTTAATTGAAAATGAGCGAAATGGTAATCCAGCTTCAGTAAAACTTTGATTGTCAAACTTTTTCCAAGCCAAAGAGATTGTATTTCGAATGTCTGTGGTATGTGGGTTATATGCCAGGGGCAGGGCAAGGGGGCTTCGATTAGTTTGTTTTTAGCTCCATACCCACCTGAATCTGGTAAGTGGCTTGAGAACATGTCTCTAGTGCGCAAAGGCACAGATCTCTGTCTTAAATCTGGGACTTTTGATCCTTCGTCTCATTTGTCTTCACCTGAACTGAATTCTTCAGGAATAAAGTGGCCAGTAATATTTCTGTAATATTTTTGGTAATTTCTAGTCTCTTGTAATATAGCCAAAGTTCTTCTCTTGAGTCTTAGCATTTGCATAGGATATTTAAAATGACAATATCCTATCATTTGTTATTTAGGCTTTTTACCATGTTTCCTTCAAAGAAGTCTAAGACCCGTAAAGTTGACTGCTTAAAAAGGAGGAAGTGAATGGCCTCCCAGCAGATCTCCTGATGTAATCCAGGGTTCTCTGTGCTGATGGATGATACTGGAGAAAAGGGTGGCCCACATTCAAATGTCATCCTATTTGAAATAGGACAGAGTTCCATATAAATGCCATTTACATTCGAGGATGTTCAGTGTTGGAATATAGCATCTAAATAACGCTCTGAAGTTTTTGAAAAAGCGTATTTGAAAATGAGATTCATTTTGTTCACTTAATGGTTCTCTTAACATGCTAGTACAATGCTAAGATGATATTTAACACTATAGATGAATTTTCATATTTTCTTCTATTGCACAATGAGAGCTATGTAACTCCAAAACTAAAGGTATGATACTTTGCCTAAATATCCAGGAAGTTATAAGCAAAATCCAGAACTCAATGGTAGTAATTGACCCACTTCAGTTGCTTTACTGATACCTGATTTTTAAAAATCTGCTTTATATAATTTAATTTTTTAAATAAAGATTTTTAAAAATCCACTTTATGTAATTTAATTGGATTAAATATCTTTTTCAAAAGTGGGTGGGATTAACTTGAATTAAATAACCAAAATGTTTATCAACTCTCTTTTATTCTGATAATGTAAACCAGCAAAGAGAGAAGAAAACACTAAAATTCTTTGACCTGTGTGTGAAAGTTTTTATATTTTATTTTATTTTTTTATTTATTTCATTTTATTTATTTGACAGACAGAGACCACAAGTAGGCAGAGAGGCAAGCAGAGAGGGAGGAAGAAGCAGGCTCCCTGCTGTGCAGAGAGCCCAATGCGGGGCTCGATCCCAGGACACCAGGATCACAACCCGAGCCAAAGGCAGAGGCTTCAACCCACTGAGCCACCCAGGCGCCCCAAAAGCTTTTTTTTTTTTTTTTAATATTTTATTTATTTATTTGACAGACAGAGATCACAAGTAGGCAGAGAGGCAGGCAGAGAGAAAGGAGGAAGCAGGCTCCCCGCTGATCAGAGAGCCGGATGCGGGGCTTGATCCCAGGCCCCTGGGATCATGACCTGAGCTGAAGGCAGAGGCTTTAACCCACTGAGCCACCCGGGTGCCCCGCCCCCAAAGCTTTTATATTTTAAATAAAACAAGTCATTATTCTAATTACTAGTAAGATAAATGAAAGATGTCAAACACAAAAGCAAAGATATCTGCCACCCTTTGGTTGACTTAAGAGTATCCCTGGTGACTTCTAGCCAACAAAATGAGGCAGAGGTGTAAGAATATCACTTCTGATACTGGATTACAAAACAACCGTGGCGTCCACTTTGGTCACCTTATACCTTGCTGGTTTTGATGGAAGCCAGGTACCCGTGTTGTGGGCTGCCCTGGAGAAGATCATGTGGCAAGGAACTGATATCTCTGGCTTACTATCATCAAGGAAAGCCTGTCAAAAGTCGCAGAAGTGAACTAAGACACAGATCCTGTGGAACCTTGAGATGGATGCAACCTCAGCTAAACACCTTACTATACAGTCTTTTATAAGAGCTCCTGAGCCAGAGACGGCTAAGCCACACTTATGTCTACCGAAACTGTGAGATAACCCGTTCTTGTTTTAAAACACTAAATTGAGGAATAACGCAGAAGTGACCTCCAACAGATAAAAAGAGGTGCATTGATACATAACAATGTGTGATGGCAATACAGTGTGTGACCCCATTTGTGTGAAATTACAAGGAAGTCAAAACTACTCTGTGACTGAAAGCAGAACAGTGTTTGCCCCCATGTGGGGATGAGTATTGACTTGGGTGAAAGAAAAGTTCTATATCTTGATTTGAATGATGGTTAACACCAGTATATATATATATATATTCAGTAACTTTTGACAAATATATAAAAGTTACTGAAATGTCCATTTGAGGTCTATGAATTTTATTCTATGTATTTTACACCTTAATAGAGAAAAATAAAAGGGTCCAGGAACATCATTGCTTGACCAGCTGGGGGAGGTAAATTAGGACCTACTCAGGCGGTATAGATCAATCACATGGTTGGAGCAAATCGATAACAAAAAATCTTTTAAAATTTTTTATATTTTGGGGCACCTGGGTGGCTCAGTGGGTTAAAGCCACTGCCTTCGGCTCGGGTCACGATCGCAGGGTCCTGGGATTGAGCCCCACATGGTGCTCTCTGCTCAGCAGGGAGCCTTCCCTTCCTCTCTGCCTACTTGTGATCTCTCTCTCTCTCTCTCTCTCTCTCTCCCCCTCTGTCAAATAAATAAATAAAATCTTAAAAAAAAAATTTTTTTTCTCAATAGTGGCAAAGTACAAAGATTTTTGTGAACTAAAGAACATTGCCCCCATTTGTTCAAAAGTAAAAGAGGGATTAAGGGGAGAAGTGAACTAGAGGGCTTTGGACAGACTTGGGAGAAAAAGACCTAGCATATTCCTGGCCAATTGCCATAATACAGTATGTCTTTCTGTGAACAGATGAATTTGGAAAACCATCATGGGAAAGCCTAGAAGAGCAAAGCTCAGACCACCTTCTTCTCAGGGAACCATTTATATGTTATCACAAGGGAACATGACAGAAAATAAGATGTCCTTTGTCTTCCATTATGTCATAAAAACTCGTGTGTGCCTATCACTTCCCAGTATCTCCGGTGAGAGCAAACATGACTCTTAGGGTACCAAGGGAGAAAGGAAAAGTTGAGATTGGGCAACACTGTTCTCAATTATTTTGGAAATATTATAGAAAGGCAGGTCACCATAAAAGAGAACCGATGTCAAGGCCACATCCATACAGCTTGTTCCATCCCAGCTTCTTCTTGTCTACCCATCTTGGATGAGAGGAGTGTGGCAGACAGCGGTATCTCGTCTCTGCCTAGACCTGTGGAACAATACAGCATTTGAGATCAGATAACTCATCATTAGATGGTTGAGAAGCTGTTCCTGATCATATCTGATTGCTGCTTACTGTTCTCTTGAAGAGGAAATAAAGAAGTTCTTATGGATGCCTCTGAGTTTAGAATCATTTATTCTGACATTTATAAAAAAATATGTTTATTACTTTGGGGGCCTGGCAAAGAGATTTAGATCTAAGATTCTCATTTTAAAAGTAAAGTATTACAGTTAAGAGTAGACCTTCCTCTGACCACTGTCTGAGCAGAACTTGGAATCTGGGGGAAATAACCAGTTTTATTGAACATGTTGAGAACTCTGCGAAGTTAGTAAAAAATGGAGGAGGAGTTCTAGTTGGCTCAGCCGGAAGATCATTTTACTGTTGATCTCAGGAGTTGGGAGTTTGAGGCCCAATGCTGAGCTTACTTGCTTAAATAAATAAATAATAATAATAATAATAAAACAACAACAAAGTAGAAGATGACAAAGAAATAGGTTTCTTGGTACATGCCCATATGCCTATTGAAATATTACTAGCCCTTCAGTTTTTGCATTTTTGCTTTTGCAATGGGTAGGACCCTTGCCTTAGGGTTGTTTAGAAGAGTAAGAATCTGGCATAAACTTACATAGGTACGCATAGGTTACCAGTTTGGAATGTGAGTAGCTTATAATATTGAAAGACAAACATAAATAATAAGACACTTGAAAACTGCGCAAGAACCAATTTTTATGGTGGCATCAGTTAAATAATTTAGTAAACACTAAATAGCTCATTGGTAGAAAACCTCATCTAAAGACAGAAGGGCTTGGGAAACTGGGCAGGCTGAAAAGAAAAGACAAATCAAGAAAAATAAATCTTAAGCATAAATAATGACTAGATAATTGATAATACACTGAATTAATAGCATACATGAATAATAGTTGAATTAAATAATTTACTGCCCATAGGAAACTGGTGGCAAAGGCTCTTCCTGAGCTAGCATTTTGGCCGGGGGATACACTGCTTCCCCAAGCTGGTGTTGAGAGACTGTCCTAAACGTGTGGGAGATAAGAAGGCTCATGGGGCAGTGAATCAGAGAATGATGTGGAGATGAATGACACATGGGATCTGGAAGTCAGCCTACTCACACCTGTAAACCTACCTGCTTGAGCAATGCCCTCTGAACAGACAGAGGCACACAATGAGCTCCTGGGGACATGAGAATGTTCAGGAGAAACTACAACCTCACCCACTGGGTGGAGATTTCCACTCTGAAGAAGACTGAAGTGAAGAATTACAGGATGATTCCACAATGAGAGGGACTAAAACTTCACCCTGAGTCAGGGTTTTGGCCACTTCCTGGTGGAAGTTATCACCCATACAATGGTGGTTTGTTTTTTGTGTGGAAATCATCATTCCTTCTGGTACAGTGAGAAGTCACTGGGAGACCACTTACTGCCTTAAAAAGATCTGTTGGTAGAAGATATTTGTAAGGGAGTCTGAAGATTTTAGTGGAAGAGGAATAAAACTGTTAAAATAGTTCTGGATACATTAATTAGTAAAGACAAACTAAAAGGAGCTTTTCTGAGCCTGGCACATTCTAACTGGCTAGACCATTGTCACGGTGTTATTTATATTGGATAATTCTGAATTTGAGGAATGTACATGTCTGAATTTTGTATGACTGTTGCCAAGAGTAGAGGAAAAAGCCACACCTCTGCTCTCCTCCTCTCCGCTTCCCTCCCCCTACTCTTCCTTCGTCCTCCTCCTCCTCTGCCTTCTTCCTCTCTTCCTCCTCCTCCCCTCCTCCTCCTCCTCCTCCTCCTCCTCCTCCTCCTCCTCCTCCTCATCCTCCTCCTCCCCCGCCTCCCCCTTCTCCACCTCCCACTCCTCCACCTCACCCTCTTCCCCTCTCCCTCCTCCTCCTCCCCCTCCTCCTCCTCTTCTTCTCCTCCTCTCCCCCCATATCC
>NC_081564.1:51021932-51068362 GCF_022355385.1 Mustela nigripes | reverse complement strand
TCCTCCTCCTCCTCCTCCTTCTCTTCCTCCTCCTCCTTCTTCCTCCACCTCTTCTTCAGTATTATAGGTTTTTCTCGACTTCAATTGCCTATTTATCCCCAAGTCTCCAGCAGTCTTTTCAAAGGACCAAAAAGTCAAGGCTGCTCTCAGTGGTGTTCTGGGAAATTAGCTGAGGGCCTCTAGTCACACTTTGGAAAGGTGATACAGGAAAAGCAGCATCTTCTCCTGGAACCTGAGTGGCAGAAGCAGAGATGGTTACTCCTGGAGGAAAATGACTGCTTGGTTCCCAAGTATGAGGAAGGAGTCTTTCTGAAAGAGCAAGTGGGTAGATTAAGGAGCGCTAATTTCCAAAAATAAAGTCTGCAAGTTCTCCTGGCATTTGAGCACACACATGTACAGTGTTCCTCACTGCTGGTCCAACAAATAATTTGCCCCAGTACTGCATATTACCATGACCATTTATTCAAAGCAGTATTCTCAAGTTACTATATCATGGCAGAACCGATTTTATGTCTCAAGAAGGATGATTTAAGATGAATCTTTTACTTGGTTTTAGTTTAAGGTTCTTTTCACAAATTTCTCTTTCCATATTAGCAGGTTTACTCCAAACATCATACAGTTGCCCTGGCTGTATTTTATAGGCGTGTTTGGGGAGACCCACACTTGCCATGCCACCACCCACATAAGCCACAGAGGCAAGTAACTGTGTGAGATCAGCACCTGTTGGCATTGAGTTGTGCAAAGCAGGTTTCTCAGTGGGTCTGGGGTTAGCTCCTGCCTCTTAAGGTCATTACCCCATCTATGGCCAGAGGTTCCTCCTAAGTACAGACAACTCTTCTTAGTAAACTTAGGTTTGCTTTCTTCTGAAAATTTTATTTTATTATTTTATTTTTTTAAGAATTTTTTAAAATTTTATTTATTTATTTGACAGACAGAGATCACAAGCAGGCAGAGAGGCAGGCAGAGAGAAAGGAGGGGAAGCAGGCTTCCCGCTGAGCGGAGAGCCCGATGTGGGGCTCGATCCCAGGACCCTGAGATCATGACCTGAGCCGAAGGCAGAAGCTTAACCCACTGAGCCGCCCAGGCACCCCTTCTGAAAATTTTAGAACTTACTTGGGTTGCTGAAGTTTTGCACTTCAACCTAAAATCACTTCCCATTTTGACCCTTTATTATTGTTGCTCTTACCCTTCAAACTAAGAAATAACAAGGGAATACAATATGTTTCTTTTCCATTTTTGTACATTATCCTACTAGGAGTGACTTCCAACTGCTTCGGCAGTTTGGGAAATAGGGTATTAAAATAAAGACATTTCAGAATAACTCTTTATGCTTTACAATGTCTCATGATGATATAAAGTTAACTTTATAGAAGGATTCAGTTCTCACTGTACTCAAACTGAGGCTCATATTTTAAACAGATTTTCAACAAACTCATTTCATATTATAATTTACATAGGAAAAATGAAAGCAATTTTAATTTATCCTCAAGTCACATTTATAATTTTAACTGCCTATGATGATTCTTCTAAACTATAAAAATGCATTTCTCATTCGAATTTAGTCTAATCTACTTATGATGGGCAAGCACATGCTGTAGCAAAAGAGGGCATAACAACTCAGTGACTAAAACTACACCCAGTTATTCAGTATTCTTATTGCACTGAAGATTTGCAATATAAATGGAATATAAATATTCCATTCCATAATATAAAGCCAATATGCTTTCTTACAGGATTTCTGGAATAGGTTCCTATACCTTTTATTTTGTAGAAGCTAAAAATGGAAGCTCAGAGTAATTGTTCCAGAGTCACTAGGTTTAGCAATCTCCTCAGTCACACAGCACAGCTGAAACAACCAGATAGAGCTATCTTATGGTTTTAGGCATTTGGATGACATTAATGAACAGGTCGGACTCACGCAGATGAAACTGAAATCATTGAAAAGTAGGGCCACTTAGAATAGAGAAAAACATTTCAAAGACTTTTATTCCCTAAGTATGAAGGGAAAGCTGTGTGAAGACATAAACAGGTTGCGAATGAAGCTAATGAGTTTGCTAACTCACCAAAAGTGACGATTGCCTAACTGTAGTTAGTAACCATTTCTACAAATTGAGTAGACGGTTCTTCGCCTGTTCCAGGACGAAATTCAACTCCTCAGTGTAGTTTGCTATAAGTCTACCTTTCTTACCTAACTCCCAGGCATAGAACTTCAGAGCCCCAGGGGTTCTGAAAAATTCCCTTTCTGTTTCCCCATGAAGGAAACTGTTACCAGGTTCTCTAATGCTTCAGCACAGCGTTTGCCTTTTTGTCTGGAACAGGCTCTGCCCTCTCCTTTTCTCTGTTGGGGTTTTTTTTTTTTTTTTTTTCTCCTCTGTTGGTTCTTACCTCAAGCATTAGTTCTTAGTTCTGGAGGCTAAGGGTCCAAAAGTAAGGTGTTGGTCTATTTGATTTCTGGTGAGAACTCTCCTTCTGGTTTGTAGACAGCCACCCTCTCACTGTGTCCACACATGGAACAGAGAGAGAGAGAGAGCGCGCGAGCAATAGAGAAAGAAAGAGACAGAGCTAGAGAAGGGGAGCTCTTCTCATAAGGATACTAATTTCATCAGATCAGGAGCCTACCGTCATAAACTTGTTAATGTTAATTACTTCCTTATAGGCCCTACCTCCAAATACAGCCATATGGAGGTTAGCTCAACATACGAAATTTGAAAGCACACTGTTCAATGGGATCATCTATGTTACAGGAAAGCCATGATTCATTTGTGTTTCTAAAGGCAGGCTGGGGCCAGAGGTATCCTCGAGAGACTTTCCCTGAGGTCTTCGGTGGGGTGAAAATGATTGAAGTGGAGAGAAGTTTGGAGACCTTTCTCTGAGACTGGGAAAGCTCTTTCATACAGAGGCCTCTAGAGGTAAGACAGGATGTTCTTTCGTTCTTTCTTTCTTTTTTTTTTTTTTTTTAAAGATTTTATTTATCTATTTGACAGAGATCACAAGTAGGCAGAGAGGCAGGCAAGAAGAGAGGGAGAAGCAGGCTCCTTGCTGAGCAGAGAGCCCCAGTTGCAGGACTCAATTCCAGGACCCTGGGATGATGACTCAAGCTGAAGACAGAAGCTTAACCCTCTGAACCACCCCAGGTGCCCCTAAGACAGGATTTCTGATGGGTGCCTTGAATGCCTGAGAAATGGGACTGGATGCTGAGCTTACTGTCCAAATTTTAAGAGCCTGTGAGTAGGCAAGCCCCAGACTTCAGTCAAGCAGCCTGCTGGGATGACCAGGGCAGGATGAATGAAGGCCCTGGCACCTTTCCTGATTAATCTGGAGTATCTGAGGAATCTGACCTTGGAACTTATACATGAACTTTGAGGAGCAACAACACAGCCAAGGAGTTCCTTCTCAATCTGCCAAGTGGGGGATTTGAGGACACAAAATTTCATCTAGAGAGAAATGATGACAGAAATGAAAGCATTACGTGTTGTTGTAAGTGACCTCTCTATTAAAACATTTACCATGTCGGGCTGTGATGCTTGCCTTTATTCCCTTCTAGACTTTGGGCTACTTGGGGCAGGAACTAGGTTTTGTACCTTCTCTTTCCTCTAGCCCCTCACTCAATGCCCCGGGAAACTGAGCCTTGATAGACGTTTGTTGAGTCATATTGGATTGCAAGCCTCCTTTTAGAGTAAAGGGTTTTGTGTGATAGATTTTCCTTTTAGGGCAAACTGAAAAATGGCACCTTAGTACAATTGCCGTGTAATTACTAAATCAACAATTCACATATAAGAAGAAATTCTGAGAAGGTTCACATAAGATCACCAAATTGACAGTAAAGAAAGCTCTAAATGTAATCATTCATATTTTAGGGATTTAAAATGGCCAGATATCAGAATTTCTTCCACTTGGTTTTAATTTCTGGTATACCAAATACCAGCTTATTCGTGTCTCTTGGGATAATTCTCCTTCTGTCCTTTATCTTACCGCGTTAGTCAAATTTGGAAAGAATATATACATGTTGTATTAACCAAGAGACTCAGCCCAGCATTTGATCAGAAGCTAGAGGGAGGCTCCCCTGATCCAATCACAAGGTGTTCTGAAGGTGTTCCTGGCACCCCAGAGCGCCCGTGTTGGGACAGGGATACCTGCTGGCGGACTTGGTTCCTGCCGCGGGAATGCGCAATCCGAGCGGGATAGGGGTCCGCCCCGGGACAATCCGGGAGGCCTGCGCGGGGCGGACCTGGGCGGGGCGGGAGCGCCGCGAGGCAGACGAGGGGCGTGGGAAAGCGGGCCGAGGGTGGGGCTGGGACCGCTTTCTCGCCAGCCAGCACTCGGCGCTGGCCCCCGGGGAGCGGAGGGGCAGGCTAGGGCAGCTCCCCAGCTCCCAGCGTGATAAAACTTGAGAAATAACCAGGAGGGGCGGCCCGGCGTCTCCTGGGTCCAATCCCGTCTCTGGAGCGAACGCGCTCCCGGGCAGGCGAGCCTGACGGAGGCCTAGGAGACTTAAAGAGGAGTGGCAGCGAGGCACGCCCGCACCGCGCGCCGCCGGACCTCCGTGCGCTCTCACCTCCGGCCTCCTGCCCGGCGCCTGGGTTCCCCCTTCCCGCCCTGCGCCGCGATGGCCACCGCGCAGCCTCGGATCCCCCCGCGCGGAGCCCTCGGCAGGCTGCTGCTGAGCCTCGCGGTGAGTGGGAGCCTGGGCGGGAGCCGGGCCACGGCGGGGCTGGACTCGCTCTGGTCCCGCGGGGAAAGCGGAACCGGGGCGAAGCGGACAGAGAACAGACGGCCGCGGCTCGGCTCAGTCCTGCCTGACAGGACGAGCCAAATTGGGGCCCGGACGCGGGAGAGCAGAAAACGAGCCTTGGAGGGACGACTCAGGCTGAGTTTTGTGTTTGGGACTTCACGTCCGACGGTTTGAATTACGAGTGGCGCTCCGGCGTGGCTGCGCTCTCCGCTGGTCCTTCGCGGGCGCCTAGGGCTCGCCCTCTTCCCCTGGCTCCCCGGGCTAGGGATGACGATCGGGGCACGTCTGGGTGGAGAGGGACGAACTGTACTGGGTCAGGTATTTCAGGATCAATGAGTGAGTAAAAGACGTTGAGATGAGGTTCAAGAGGCTGCTCCACCCCAGGGTCGCCTGGGATGGCGACGTTAGTGAACGGAGGGGCTGGAATGGTGCCCTCGGTCCCCGCGTGGAATTAACTCTGAACACCGGCTTCCAGATTGTTACAAGCCTATCTTTCTAACCTAATTCCCAACTTCTGCTAAAGGCTCACCCACGAGTCTCCCGGCCCTGGGCGAAGCGTGCCTGAGGCACGAGGGCGTGAGAAGGCTGGATCCGGACTAGGATTGGGCGGGGGAGAGGGGCTGTTGGGGTGCAGCGGAGAGGCTAGAGTCGGGGTGGGTGGAGGGGTGGGGTAGGCGTGGGTTTCAGTGGTACTTTGTGTCTCTCCGGGAAGGACTGCGCAAGCCCGGAGCCCAGCTTCGGGTCTTCTGTGTCCTGGAAACCCGCAACTCAGAACGAGATTCACCTGGAGAGGAAATTAGGGATAATTCTCCGAGAATATGAGAGACATACAGCGAAAAATCCGGAACTCCGAAGGCGCGATTACGCTTCAGACTGGACCAGGGTTGCGCTCCGGAAGGGCGGTGGAGAGGAACCGCAGACCCACTTCCCCGCATTCAGGGATGGTCGTGGGGTCCCGCACAGGGAGGACCTGCCTAACTCGGGAGTAGGTCAGCTCTGGCTACAAGGATTCCTCTGCCCCCAAGCAGGGCGAGTGGATGGATCAAAAAGCCTTGTCTTCTCTTTGAATCAGCAAGTTATAAATTTGGGTTGGTACTTATGATCTAAGAAATGTTTATGGACAATGACTTGTATAAATGAGGGCGTTGAATTGCAAGGCAGCTGTTCCAACAAAAGGAGCTGATGAAATGACTCTTTACAAATGGGAACTGGCCTTAAAGTGTGCTCTTTTGTGATAAATTTGGAAGAATTTCCAATTTTTATGTTTAAAAGCATGAATTGAGTGTTTTCTCTGGGAAAGGGATTGGAGAATGAGGAGAAGAAACTGCAGAGGTACTGTGCTAGCAAGATCTCTCCTGTATTCCCTGGAGGGGAGGGTGTGGAATTCAAGCAACTGTCATGGTGACAGGAATGGCGGTGCAGGTGTTGGGGCGTGGCAAGGCAAGAAAGCGCGTGTCTGTCCAAATGGAGATAGCGTCAGCTCTAGTATTAGATATACTCGTTTACGATTATTTTAAAAAACAATTTCCTTAAGTTTAGACTGAATGGGATTATCTGGAGACTCGAATACTGGAGAGTGTACATAGTATAATCTCTTTAATCCAAAACCCCCAGTGCACAAGTACCTTCTGTTTCTGCCCTAATGGGTAAAGGAAGACCTCTGTTGACCATCCACTGTATTTCCCTTTGACTCACAGGACCCAGTATAGTGTTAATGATGTAACACTTTAGAGACAGTTTTCATTTTATAGATACTTTAATGGATCTCTCAAAAACAATTTCTTGTTTGAAGTGAGAGCTCTTCAAAGCAAGTCTTTAACACAAAACTGGTAGTTGTAACAGGTTAGCCTTCCCACTCAGCTGTCCCATAAGCAAAAGCATCTTCCCATTTACACCCTTCTCCTGCATCTGCTTCCCTTTCAGAGCTCTCTGTTCTCAGTACATTCTAAACTACTGTCACAAAATTAATTCCCAGTAGCCCCCCCCCCCCCAAAGAAAACAGCAGAGAAGCCAGGCAGGAACTAGAAAGTAAACACATCAGACCACCCCATTGTTGTTGAAAGTACTGAATGTCTCTTAAAACACTTCCCTGAATGCAACTAAAATTGAGAACGAATTTGCATTAGGTCAGTTGCTCATCTGTCCTACTACATTGCAAAGAATAGTACCTTTCAAAGATATGTTTAATATTGTTCAGCATACCCAAACCACTTTGGGAATTGTCATCCAGTATATTTTAAAGAGTATGTTCTTGAGCACAGTGAATCTTCAGTTTTGCTAAAAGGACTCTTCAGAAGGAATTTAAATAGTGTTTTCCTTTCTAGCTTAACATACTGTTTTCCTTTGGAGTATCAGAATCCTGTCTGCACCTGTGCTGACAAATGGGCATTCTATCTTTCCAGATTTTATTGCATTAATTAACAATAATGTGACTCCTTTAGCAGACTTGTTGTTGTTGTTCTTGATGACATTTGAGATATGAATCTTTTAAAAATAAGAGTACAATAATTTCTATTAATTTTTGCATTAGTGACAAAAAGGCTAAGGCAAACAAAAGAAGTAACTATTTTATTTATTTATTTATTTATTTATTTGACAGAGATCACAAGTAGGCAGAGAGGCGGGGGGGGGGGGGGGGGGGGGGGGGGGGGGGGAGAAGCAGGCTCCCTGCTGAGCAGAAGCCCCATGTGGGGCTAAGATCCCAGGACCCTGGGATCATGACCTGAGCGGAAGGCAGAGGCTTTAACCCACTGAGCCACACAGGCTCCCCAACTAGTTTATTTTAAAACCACCACCCTGAGAAAGTCAAAATTTTGATATCTATTTGATGGGTGCATTATAAGCTAGCTTTCTAAAAGGAGATTGTTGATGTTCATTTTGAGATACAGCTAGATCCTGAAACACCTTCTGAATCACTAAATATATATGTGAGCCTATGCATATTTTTGTGTCCTGTTGTAATCCCCTTGGTAGTTAGCATTCCATACATGGAATCTATTGTCTCCTGCGGTTAATCATGCTTTCCATTTAACTAGAATTCCTGTCTTACAAAGAGTTTGGTTAGAAAGAAACTTATTTGCATGATCCAAGGAGTGAGAGTACAGAGAGCTCAATATTTTGATTTACCTATGAGCTGGTAAGAGTCTGAAAGGTAATATTTCCATTTTGCGGGAGGCAAGTGTCTATAGGAAAAATGACAGTTTTAAAATTTCAAAACTATTATGCTCAGCGAAGTTGATCCTGTTTATTTTTCAAACTTTGCATTAATTTCCATTGTTTAGCTTCTTTTCCCTCTTGTTGAAAAAGTGTCATTTTATAAAGCTTACTGGTGTATTCACAGTAAAACTGTACACAGGAGAAAAGTAAAACAATTTCAGATAACCCTTCTCATTTTCATTCTCCTTTTGGCATTGGATTTTCTTATCAGGATTTAATTATTTGTGTGATAAGCTTTCTATCACACAATAAAATTTGAATAATACTATAAAATGAAACAGGGTAAATTTTTCTCAGATCACATGGACAATACTTTATGTTATAATTTTTTAAAACTCAATCTGTTACATTTTCATTGAAAGTTCTGTAGCTCCAGGCTTTATAAGTCAGATATTTAAAGCTGACCTGGAGTATTTTCCATTAAAAGACAGTCTTTAAAAAAAAAAAAAAAAGACCATCTTTTATACTTCAAATAGACAACCCATAATTCATTGATCTTAAAATTATTTTTGGATGTTGCTTGTTTTATTGGGCATTCTTCCATACAAAAGTTATTTTTAAAATACCTTTAAAGGTCATTAATTTGCCATTACTAATCAAATGGTGGCTTTACATTTTTATTTTATTTTCCGTAATATAGCCAATCTCCACAAATAATTATAGTGTCAAGAAGCATGACATAACTGAAAATCTATATATGAGTATGATCCTTTTCAAAAATTACATTAGTGAATTAATTGTACATTCTTTCTAATGATGTACTATATAGCACAGAATATGAATGAGCTACTACTGTAAGCTCAGCATGTATAAATTTCACAAATATCATTTCAGTGAAGAAATCAAGTAGCAGACAATTAGCATATGACTGCATATATGTAAAAGCTAAATAAACCTGTATCTTCTTTAAGGACACATATACATGAGATAGAATTAAGCAGAAGTGGGAAAATAAATGGTTAACACAAAAATTATCCATTATTTTTAGTTGTGGGTTGTGGGAACAAAGAAAATACACCTGAGAAGAGGTATATAGAAACTTTGAAAATAGTAACATTCTATTTCTTAATTTAGAAGGTGAGCACCTTAGTGTTCATTTTACTATTTTTTAAAACATATGTACTGTATATATAGTGTGTATATATATATATATAGTACATATGTTTTAAAATGTGTGTGTGTGTGTATGACCTTTTGTATTTATGTCTTACAAAGGATGTTAAAAGAAAAAAGCAATAGAGATGATCAACAAAACCAAAGCTATTCTTTGAAAGTATACATAAACCCTGCTATGGTTGAGCAAGGAAGAAATAGAGAAACCACAGATAAAGCAATATTAAGACTAAAAGGAGACATAGTCATAGAGAAGACAGATCTTTTAGATAAATAAATAATAATATTAATGTATTACTTCAATTAATTTGAAAACAGAATGAGCAATTTCCTACAAAATACAATTTACCAACTAGCTTAAGGAGGTATGCAAAACCTAAATAGACTTAAAACCATTAAAATATTGAGTTAAAAGTTAAATGTCTTGACCCACAGACACCTTCATATCCATCAAGCCCAGGACTGTGATAGGTAAATTCTTTCATGATTATATGGAACATATAATCTCTCCTGTATATAAATTGTTTCAAAGAACCAAAAAAGTGGAATAGTATTTAACTCATTTTATAAGGATTTTATGATATTGAAGAGTTGTAACCTGATTTCACTTATGGACATATATTTGAAGTACCAAAATAAATAGCAGCAAACCAAACCAATAATATATTTAAAAGTTATCATGTCCATGTAATATTTATCTCAGGAATGGAAAGATGGTTTTCTATTATCAAATCTATTATTGTTTTGTTTGTTTTTAGAGAGAGAGGGTGAGAGAGCGTGCGCACGCGAACGTGGGTACATGTGCATGCATGAGCCGGGGTTGGGGGGAGAAGGCAAAGAGAGGCAGAGAGAATCCTCAGCAGTCTTCACACCCAGCACAGAGCCCAATGCAGCTTGATGGCACGACCCTGAGATCATGACATGAGCAGAAATGAAGAGTTGGTCACTTAACTGCCGGGGCTACCAGGTGCCCTAGAAAACCATTATTGTATTTTTAACGTAGTAATGTATTTAGAGAGAAAAACTATATGTTTCAAAATAAGTGGGAAATTACATTTATTGTTATAAAATATTTTTAGTAGATTAGGAATGTAAGGGAATGAATTTTTTTTTTTTAACTGAACCATACCAAAAAATCAACGAATGAAGAAAGACAGGAAGAAAGAAAGAATGGAAAAGAAGACAGGGAAGGAAGGGAGAGAGGGACAGAAAGAAGGAGGGAGGAAAAAACTAACTCTTAATGAGTGGTGAAGTGGTAAAAGCATTATCTTTAAAGTTAGAAACAAATCCATAGTGGTCACTATAACTACTTTGTCCTATTCAGCATTCTACTGGAGGTCTTAACAAGCACCTATCAGATAAAATATGTAATAGCAATAATGAAAGAGGTTAAGGATTTGAAGAAAGAATCTGACTGCCATGTTGCTAGCTATAAGATTAGCTACATGTGAGATCCTAAACTATCTTCACAAACTACTGGAACTAGTAAAAGTAAACAAGTTTCCCAGATAAAAAATGTAGAAAGATTTTTTATGGAATTGGTTAGCTGGTCATAAGTATTTTTTGAGGGTAGGAAACTTACAAAGCAAACCTAATTTAAAGGAAGATAATAGGGATTGGGGTCACCATAACAAATACTTCTATCTGTAATAAGCTATAGTAATTAAAACTATATATTTTTCATACAGAGATAAACACATATGCTGATGAAATAATGCGGAGGGCCCAGAAATAGATTCTGTTACTGGGGTCCATACAGAGGTTGTATGCAGTTTTATCGTTTTTAGTTAAGGGAAGAGTCGCTCAGTGATGGTTCCCTATAGTTGTCTATCCATATAGAAAAGGGTAAGATTAGATATCTACAGTGACTCACACACAAAATACATTCCTGATGAGTAAAAGATTAAAACGTTGAAAGTAACTTTAAAATTTTTATAAGAAAATACCAGATAATACGTTTATGACAGGGTAGAGGGGCAGATATTAATAAACAAAAGTATAAGCTAGAAGAAATGTTTAATGAAATTGACTACTTAAAAAAACTAAAGGAGGGGCGCCTGGGTGGCTCAGTTGGTTGAGTGTCCAACTTTTGATTTTGGCTCAGATCATGATCTCGTGGGCTGTGAGATGAAGCCCTGAATCGGGCTCCATACTCAGTGCAGGTGGTTCAAGATTCTCTCCTTCTACCTCCTTTGTGCTCTCTCAAATAAATAAATACATAAAATACATGGGGGGTTAAGGGGGTAGGAGAAGAATAAGTGAAACAAGATGGGATTGGGAGGGAGACAAACCATAAGTCACTTAATTTCAAAAAACAAACTGAGGGTTGCTGGGGGGAGGGGGCTTGGGAGAGGGGGATGGGGTTATGGACATTGGGGAGGGTATGTGCTATGGTGAGTGCTGTGAAGTGTGTAAACCTGGCGATTCACAGACCTGTACCCCTGGGGATAAAAATACATTATATGTTTATAAAAAATTTTTAAAAAAAGGAAACTAAAGGAGATGCTTAATAAATTTGACTACTTTAAAACTGAAGCACTGTTTATTAGAAGGATACTACTAAAAGAGTAAAAAAAACAACCTACATAAGCTTACAAGCAAAATATATTTTAAAAAAAGACAATACATGAAATGATTAAATGAAATGAATGGATGATTTACGGAAGGTAAATGGAAAATTAACACAAGAAACGGTACTCAGTCTTGCTAAAAATTAAGGAAATGCACATTAAAGTGACAGTTATAGAATTGGCAAAAATTAGAAAAGCCAAATATAATTAATCGTAGTAGAGGATTTGAGAAACAGAGGGATCTAATATTCTGGGGACAATATAAATTGATGTTAGTACTTTGGACAGCAACTTGGGAATTGAAGTAATATATTTCTGTCCTAATACTCTGCAACTGAAAAGCTGTTTATGACAGTGTCATTTGTAATAGAGAAAATGGAAAACAAGAATAAGGTCTGTCTCTCATAGGGGAATGAGCAAAAATAAACTGTGGCGAAGTTATAGAAAAATCTTAAATATATTCTTGAGTGAAAAATGCAAGTTGCAAAAGTATACATAAAGACACTTAATTCCACACAGTATCAGCTCCTATTTTATAGGTGCGTACATATATAATAAGAGCACAAAAACCTACAGAGGAATTTTGAATGCCAACAGAGAGAAAACTCTTCCTTTAAGAAGAGAAATGGAAATGGAGTAGAACATAGCCGTATGTGAAATTTTAATTTAAAAAAATGAAGCAATGGGGCAACTGGCTGGCTCAGTTGGACGAACATGAAACTTTTGATCTTGGGGTCATGAGTTTGAGCCCCATGTTGGAGGTATTGTTAACTATAAGCACTATACAGTAGATCTCTAGGATTTATTTTTCTTATCTGGAACTTTTTCTTTATACTGTATTGATGTGACTTTTTTTTACTTCTAGGTCTTCAGCTTTGCTTGTGAAGGCTGCAAAAAGGTGACACTTAATATACCTTCCAAACTAGAGGCAGACAAAATAGTGGGAAGAGGTGAGAAATTTCAAAACAAATGTTTTTAAAACAAATTCAGTTTATGCTGAAAAGAGCATATTATCGAAACATTGCCTTTTGGAATTAGCCTTAATCTGTTTATACATAGATATAATCCAAGATAGTTTTAAATATATATTCTATTCTTTATAACTCCATTGAATTCTGTGGTTAATTCCCATGCAAATGTTCCAAATCCCCATTTTGGTGGTCATTCATGCTTTAACAGTTTAAAGATTACATAAAGGGTTACACGTAGGGGGCACTTGGGTGGCTCAGTCAGCTCAGTGTCTGACTCTTGATTTCTACTCAGGTCATGATCTCAGAGTCCTGAGATCCAGCCCCACATTGGTCTCTGGGCTGGGTATGGAGTTGGCTTGGGATTCCCTCTTTCCCTCTCCCACTACCCCTCCCTCCACTCTCCAGTGCGTGCTCTCTCTCTCTCTCTAAGTAAATAAATAAAATATTAAAAAAAAAGTTACAAGTGGAATGTAACACTTTCATTACCCTAGTATTCTAAGCATTAGAGAAGTATAGATAAGTGCTGAGAAAATCAGAACAGGTGTTTTTTTGTTTGTTTGTTTGTTTGTTTTGTTTTTTTTTAAATCAGTGCTAGCGCTGGATTGCGGAACATCACAAGATGAGCCATTCCATCCAAACTGTACTTAATGAGCCATTTTTACATGGAGAAACTGGGGGACTTTATAAACTTTCCCAGCAGCTGGGAAGTTCTGCCCAGGTGTTCTTTTCATGTGGTCTAGAAAGTATGAGAGGAAAGCATCATGTTTGTTTTGTTTTGTTTTGTTTAGAGAGATATAACTTGTCCCAGACATGCCAAATTTACTTTTTCAGCGAAGTGTCTCATATCTGGTTAAGTGCCTCATTTAATTTGTATTAAACAAACGTCACTTTAATTCCTACGGGAAGGAAGAAAAAAGAGGATGTAAAAGAGAGGGAGTGTTCCTTTGAGAATAGACAAGAAGTTATCCTTATGCAAAAATGTCAAGATGAGAGAAATATGTTCATTGAAGATGTTCATTTCTTTTTAAATCAATGTTTCCATCTGTGACGGATGGGATTAAAGTGACAAGACTTTACATGGGTAGCAGTAATCCTTTGAGAGGCACATTCATTTAAGGGCACATTCATATATCCGTTTGGTTGTTGTTAAAACTGACAGTTGAAGAATGAGGTGAATTGGATACTTTTGATATAAGTTTCAAAACAGTACTGTTGATGTTTATATCTCATTACTTCTTACTCCCAAGAGGAAATCTCCCAGGGAGAGAAGACCCACATGCAGAGCTTCAGTGAGGAACCCTGGAAAGCTGAGACTAGGAACACAGAGAGAACCATGGGCATAGGGGGAGCTGGTGGGAGGTGGGAGGCCGGTAATGGGAGTGCCAGTGGGAAAATTTCAAAGAGAGACATTCCTTACTTGACTATTTGCCAAATTCATACCCCCTGTTGCTCTTTGGGCTCAGGTGTATAACTTCTGGCTGAATCTTAAAAGACTCACACTATAGTGTTCAGGGGAAAACCTTCCTGTTTATTTATTCAGCTGTGTGTGGGGGCGTGGATATTGGCTTTGTCATGATTGCAGCACACACATGCCTCGTTAATAGGAAGATCATTTGCATAACCCTCTAGAAATATATAAAGGTCTAAAAACACCTTACTTGATACATGTATACAATCAAAAATTATTTTTTAACCGAAGGACTGTTTTCATTTTTTAATACATGTAAAGAATCTAAAATATTTGGTAAATGCAAAATGATTGGTTTATTTGATTCTACTTCTTGATTTTGAAGAAGCTGTATACTTTGTTTTAATACTTCTCTTTTCTTTTTGCATGTGTTTCTACTCTGCAACTTGGAAACTTTTGCTGGCAGTTAATCTGAAAGAGTGCCTCAGGTCTGCCGACCTTATCCAGTCCAGTGACCCTGATTTCAGAGTTCTAGATGATGGGTCAGTATACACAGCCAGCACTGTGGTGATGTCTGATGAGAAAAGATCATTCACCATATGGCTTTCTGACACCAAGACACAGACACAGAAAGAGATTAAGGTGCTCCTGGAACATCAGAAGAAGGTATTCAAAATACATTGATATGTTCAGGCATGTTTTTCATTTAAATCTTTAATTAAAAATTGCAAAGGGGGGGGCGCCTAGGTGACTCAGTCAGTCAAGTGTCTGCCTTAGATGGCTCAGGTCATGATCCCAGGGTCCTTGGATCAAGCCCCTCCCAAGGCCCTTTGCTCAGTGGGGAGCCTGCTTCTCCCTCTTCCTCTTCCCCAGCTTGTGTTCTGTCAAATAAACACATAAAATCTTAAAAAAATATATAAAACATTTAAAAATTGCAAAGAGGACAAAAGATAAATTAGTTTTTTATCTTTTGCGTTTCCTTCCCCTTCAGTTTGCTCTTCCTCCCTCCCCCGCCTCTGTCTCTTACGCTTCTCCCCCACCAACAGTGGCTAACCATTGGCTTTGGATTTTGCTTTGTTAAACCTAAATGGCACCTCCTCCAGGGAGGCTTCTTCTACCTCTAAAGTCCAACTAACTGCTTTTGTGTGTCCCTGTCAGTTTGGCTACCCCTCTTTTATAAGCATTTGGAATGCTTTTTATTTGTGCAAACAACTTATCTGTAGTTGCTTGAGGGCACGAGTTGATCCCTTTTGTGCTTATAGCCTTGATAATAACTTAACCCAGAGTCCATAGGTGTATGTTAAATTAATGTTACAACAGGGTTTCCAGTGAATAAGAGGCAGATTTCAAAAGTCGCAGTGATTCCGATGTTAAAATAGGATGGGAATCCTGCAGTGTGTGTAAGTATGAATAAAAGGATACGTGGCGTTGTACTGGCTGTCATTCGCTGCAGTTCTAGATTCTACATCGTGAGAAATGCCATTGTGAAGATCATCACAAAAATGATTAAAGGTTTAGACTGGATTACAATGAATCAGTGTTAAGTGAATTAATGAGAAAGTTAATTTAAATGACTATTTAGCACATTAATACATGTTCAGTAAAATTATTTCTTAATAAATTATCAGGAAATAAAATAGCTTTTTTGCACCACCATGCAATGAGATGGAAATCACTCAAAAGTTCAGTGGAATTTTTGTGATGGTGGAAATGTTCTATAATCTGCACGGTCTGATATGGCAGCCAAATATTAATGGCTAATGAGCTCTTGGCATGTGGCTAGTGTGACTGAAGGATGGCATTTTTAATTTTATTTAATTACAATCAATTTAAATTTAAATAGTCACATATAGTTAGAGCTACCATATTGGAGAGGGCAGATGAGGGTGTTAAGGCAATGAAGAATGTATGTTTTCTTGCTCTGGTTCTCCTGAGTGAGTGAGGTTTTAGCAGAAAAGAATACTGTCTTCAGTATTATAAAGAGGACACATTGGCTTTCTCTATGTGGGGGTAAAAAGAAGAAAAACTAAGAGTGCAGTGATGATTTTCCTAACCTGAAAGTGTGGTCAGTATTAGAAGGGTATAGAAAATGAAATTCTTCAGTTTATGAAAACTTTAAACTTTGGATGTGTTCTTTCTTCCCCATCTAATGCAAAAAGACCATATTATCTGTCATTTAGCTTCAGCTTGGAGAGCTGTGAACTGAGCCTCTTGGGCAAAGTGAGGTTGATGGACTGTCCACTCCTTTGCAACAAAGTCAGCTGTGATACTTTTATTTATTTAATTTTCTTTCTCTAAATTCAGGTACTGAGGAAAAGAGATGCTAAAGAAGCCGTTCTCAGGCGTTCCAAGAGGAGATGGGCCCCTATTCCCTGCTCCATGCAAGAGAATTCACTGGGCCCGTTCCCTTTGTTTCTTCAACAAGTAGGTTTTACATTCTTTCTGATTGGGAGTGTTTTAATTCCCAGAGTCTGCTTTGTTCAGGTTTTGTAAACTCTTGAGAGATTTAAAAGGAAACATATTTGATTGAAGATATTCATGAAGCGTAATCAAAGTAAGTAAAATGAGAAAATCACTAAAAAACTAATAATATGAAAAAGACTACAGCCATTAAAGGATGCTTATGAGCTTATTCGTTCAAAAGCCACTGGCTGTTGAGCCCCTGCTATGTCCCACGAAGGCACTGCTCTAAGGATGACCCTAGAAATAAATTTAGCCAAATCCTGGCTCTAGATTATGAGCCTAGTAAGAAAGGCAGAGAAAGAATAGGCACACAATTATGATACCGGGTGATGAGTGCTGTGGCAGAGACGGTTTGGGTGATCTGAGAATTCATGGGATCCATACCAAGTCCTGGTTTGAAATGTGAAAATCAAGAAGCTGCTTAGGGAATCGTCTTTTAGGACCTAGGACCTAAAGAATGGTAAAGCGTTGTACAGGTAAGTAGTTATGGAAGAAGAGGGAGGAACAGAGGGTGATGGTGAGCTCCTTAGTGGCTCCCAGGTAGCTCAGTGCTCCTGGTTATGATGAGGCTGGAGCAGGGAGATAAGGTTGAGAAGAAGCAGGTAGAGATCAAACCATGAGGGACTATGTGTGTACTATTAGGGAATTTAACTTTTTCATCAAAAGAAGAAGTTTTTAACCAGGTCAGGTTTACTTTTCATAAAGATCTAGATGGGACGTATACAGTGAAAGGAGTTGCTGCAGTTGGGCTAGGGCCCAGTGATTGCCTTTTCCTATTGCTGTGCTTGATGTTTCATTCTGACTGTGTGACCTGTCTCCTCCCTTCTAGGGTCTTCCATGCTCCGGTGCTAGACCTTGTTTCTTATTTTCCAATTTTGTACTTGAAACACTCAGGAGGCATATTAAGAAATGGTTTCTGATTACCAGTTATACTGATCACAGCTAATATTAACCTCTATATCGCTAAGCCAGTCGCTACCTCTTGGTTCTCTTTTCCTTGACCTGTGTCCCTTTGACATTAGCTTACCCTTTCCTTCTCCTCCAAATACTCTCTTCACTGGGCTTCTAGGACACCACTCACCTAGTTTCCCACTTACCTCACTGGTCATTCTTTTCTTACTGAGTTCTGCTGGTTTTTCCTCATTCCTATGCCCACCCTTTCAAAACTTTGGAGAGCTCTAGGCTCAGTCTGTGAACCTTGTCTCTTGTTTATTTGTATTCATTCTCTTGCTAATCTCATCCAGTCTTACAGCTTTAAGTACTACTCTCTATTGGAGACTTAAGGCCTTATATTTCTGGGACAGACTGCCTAATTGATATTTGCACTTGGAAGCTTAATGGACATTTCATACTTAACATAGGCAGGGAAAAAAAGGTAGGGTATTCTCCTAAAAACACCCCCCCATCTCAGTTAATGGCACCTCCATTCTTTCAGTTGTTGGGGTATTAGAGTCTCTTGGGTTTTGATTGTAGAGAACATACTTCTCTCTCAGCAGTTAACAGGGATTTATTACACCATATAAGCAGTTGACAGAGTTGTTGGGAGTACTGAAGAAAGGAAATTTAGATTGAACTTTCAGGAATGAATCCCCAAGCTACCTTGCTGAATCCACAACCAGGGCACATGCTGTTTTCTCCATGATGGGACAGTCACTAATTCAGGAACTTATGCCACTAAGTGGCATAAGCATGACAGAGATTTATTTATTTTTTGTGAAAGTGTGATCTGGTAAAGAGATTCTAATCGGAAAAATCACCAAAGACTAGACTTCTTTCTTTTTTAGCTTGAACTCTACAGGTTCACGATGGCTCCTAATTGCGTCCAAATGGGGGAGCACATCCCTTCATTTTCTAGAGTACAGTTTAGGGCTTGCATATGTTATTTCTGCTCATATCCCATTGACCTGATCTTTTCATGTGGCCATACCTAATTGTAAGTGAGCCCGAGAAATGGATCTCTTTTGGGCAGTCTTGCACTCAGCTATAAATTCCAACACAAAGGAACATGGGCAGGATAGATATTAGGGGATATCCGCACCCTCTGACATAGTGTCATCTTCACACCACACATCCAACCTGTAGGCAAATCCTACCGGCCATACCTGCAAATTAGACCCAGGATCTATGCATTTCTCACCAGCTCTACTGCTATCATGAATTCTTGCCGTAACTAAATGGTCTTCCTGTTTTGTTGCTTACCCACCATGTTTAGTCTTAACAAAACACCAAGTATTACCTTTTTAAAGTATAAATTACATATTTTACGCTTGTCTAAATTTTCCAGTAGCTTCCCACGTGACTCCAAGGAAAAGTCAACACCGTTGGAATCACTTACGTGGTGTGGTCTCATGTCCTACTTCTTGCCCACTACCTTTCTCCGCTCCAAGCACTGTGGCCTCTCTACTGTTCCTTGAACACTTTGGGCACAGCCCTAACCCGGTCCCTTTGTGCTTTGTGTTTCCTCTGCCAGGAAGAATTGTCCCTGTTTATTCTCATATGTCATTCTTTTAATTTTTGCCAGTTCTCCTCCCTAAGAAGCATTCAAATTAACGTTCCTTTCACCAGTATTATCAGTCTCTGATGGTCTGGCTCCTGCTAAAAATGGGCATTATTGTTCTTTTCCATTTGCCAAATCTCTTGATGGGAAATTATTGTTTATTGTTTTTAATTACATTTTCTTTGGTGACTTTTTGTGTTGGACATGATTTTCATTAAATCTGAGGTTTAAAAAAGTCTTTTGCCAAATGCTCCTTACTGTTTTGTGTGCTGATGAAGTGATAAATGTGATTACTATTTTATTAAAAGTCTCTTTAAAATAAAAATGATAGAAATGCATAAGCTACATTTAAAAAATAACATTTTAACAGATTTTTAATTTAAAATTTTTACAAATTTTTTTTTTTTTCCTCTTAGGTTCAATCCGACGCAGCACAGAACTATACCATCTTCTACTCAATAAGTGGGCGTGGAGTTGACCAGGAACCTTTAAATTTGTTTTTCATAGAAAAAGACACCGGAAATTTGTATTGTACCCGGCCTGTGGATCGTGAAGAATATGATATTTTTGATGTAGGAGTTTTGTTGATATATGTGATTTTAAATGATTAAACTACGTTTCTTCTGATACTCCATGTCCTCTTTCCTGTCTTCTTGCATTCTTTCCTTAGAGTCAAAGAAAATAGGTTGTGGAATATTTTGGAATATTTGCTCTGTTCTTTATTTTAACTCTGGTAGGTAAAAGTGAAGCAAAGAGGTTAGTTGTATTTGGATATAAATTCCAGTATATTTTCAAGAGTTGGTTTTGTTTATGAAATACTTTCTCTAGTTACACATTTTCCTCTCTCCAGGACATGGCCACCATTGATTGGAAGGGTCTTCGTCCCTCTTCTGTTCTGTTTTATTTATTTATTTTAAACTTTTTTTCCCATTCTTCCTTCTGCATATGTGATTCTCTGATCATGTCTGAGAACTAGATAAGAAAGCAAAAGTGGGAGACCAAACCCAATCAAGGTCAATAAGCCAGGCTTCTGTTATGAGTGAGCTTACAGTCAATGGGGAATAGCTCAGACTATTTTCACTGTAATATGGTCAGTTCTGTGGGGTCATGTGGTCCTCACTGTGGTGAAGGAGGGGATGTTTCTCCATGAGAAAGAGGGATTTTTTCCCTAGAGAAGGAAGGGATGGTGGTAAGCAGACATAACTGATGTTTACCACATGGCATTGCTTTTGGTTAGAAAATTTTCAACTTGGTGTTGTAATCACGCTCTGAGTAGCAATACTCTATGTTGGCTGATTGAATTTAAATAAAAAAAAGAAATACATTCTATTCGACATTATATTGTCCTTTGATTAATTGGCAGTGCAGAAACTGGTAAATGTGTTCTGTTAAAAAAATCTCTTACAAATATGTGATCTATTAGGCAAAACAATAAAAGGTCTTGTTAGTTGCAAGATTGAGAATCATGGCTTTCTTTAGGTAATATAATAGGGATCGTTCCCACTGCGTGAGTTTCATTGTTCTCCCCGATATAACGTTCTGATTATGGAGAGATTAAGAACTATACTGAGTCTAATGGATAGAGTTGTCTCTGACTTGACTGTACTTTGGAGTTTTATTTCAAGTGCATTTTTAACCAAATACTGAATTCCTCTTACAGCACTTAAAAGTGTTCTCCTATTTGATGCTTTGATGATTAAAAAAGAATTGAAGAGAATTTTTTAAGTCATTAATTACTGAAAAGATTTGCAGAGAAGGTAGCAGATTAAAGCATAGTGTTCTCTCTTGCTAGAGTCAAGCATTAATGGACTATTGGCTTTGCTTTTTCCTGTTTTCCAGTTGATTGCCTATGCCTCGACTGCGGATGGGTATTCAGCAGACTTACCTCTTCCACTGCCCATCAGAGTGGAGGATGAAAATGACAACCACCCTATTTTCACAGAAGCTGTTTATAATTTTGAAGTTCCAGAAAGTAGCAGAGTTGGTAAGATAATTTTTTTTAATTGAACTTTTCTGTATGTGCTTTCTTTTGCCATTTATATTTTTTTCTCCTAGGAAATGTATGTTCATTTCCTTTGCTCTTACTTTCCTTGGTGTTTATTTTGCTCTTAACTGTTTTTTAAATCTAGTTAAAAATGCTTTTTACATAGTAAGGATACTAACCTATTGTCACCTTGCCAATATTTTCCCAGTGTATTGTTGCTTTTCAATTCTGTTTAAAGCTGCTTTTTTGAGGTAAAGAAGTTCAGGATTTCCATTTAGTTAAATCTGTCCTTCCTTAGACCCATAAAGGCCTATTTCTTTCATACTTTATGGTAAGGAAATTTTATTTTTTTACTTACATTTTTTATTTAAATGCAATTAATTAACATACAATGTATTATTAGTTTCAGAGGTAGAGGTCAGTGATTCATCAGTCTTATGTAATACCTGGTGCTCCTTATATCACGTGCCCTCCTGATTGTCCACCACCCAGTTTCCCATTTCCTCAACTCCTCCCCTCCAGCAACCCTCAGTTTGTTTCCTAAGATTAAGAGTCTTATGGTTTCTCTCTCTCTCTCTCTCTGATTTCATCTTGTTTTATTCTTTCCTCTTTGCACTATGATCTTCTGTTTCGTTTCTTAAGTTCCACGTATGAGTGAGATAATATGATAATTGTCCATCTTGGGTTGACTTATTTTGCTTAGGAAAATACCCTCTATTCCCAGCTACGTCATTGCAAATGGCAAGATTTCATTTTTTTGTATATATATATATATTCAATATATATATATTGAATATATATATATATATATATATATATTCTTTATCCATTCGTCTATTGATGGACATCTGGACTCTTTCCATAGTTTGGCAATTGTGGACATTGCTGCTATAAACATTGGGGTGCAGGTACCCCTTTGGATCACTACATTTATATCTTTGGGATAAATAACTAGTAGTGCCATTGCTGGATTATAGGGCAGCTCTATTTTCAACATTTAAAAAAAATATTTATTTATTTATTTGAGAGAGAGCATGAGCGGGGGAGAAGGGGTGACTCCCCAGTGAGCAGGGAGCCCAGTGTGGGACTTGATTCCAGGACCCTGGGATCATGACTTGAGAGCTGAGGAGAGACATTTAACCGACTAAGCCACCGAGGTGCCCCTATTTTCAACTTTTTGAGGGACCTCCATAATGTTCTCCAGAGTGGCTAACCAGCTTGCATTCTTACCAGTGGTGTGAGAGGGTTTCCCTTTCTCTGCATCCTTGCCAATATGTCATTTCTTGACTTGTAAATGTTAGCCATTCTAACCAGTGTAAGGTGGTATCTCATTGTGGTTTTAATTTGTATTTCCCTGTTGCTGAGTGATTTTGGACACTTTTTCATATGTCTGTTGGCCATTTGGATGTCTTCTTTGCAGAGGTGTCTGTTCATGTCTTCTACCCATTTCTTGATTGGGTTATTTGTTCTTTGGGTGTTGAGTTTGATAAGTTCTTTATAGATTTTGGATACTAGCCTTTTATCTGATAAGACATTTGCAAATATCTTCTCCCATTCTGTCTTTCATCTTTTGGTTTTATTGACTGTTTCCTTTGTTGTACAAAAGCTTTTTATCTTGATGAAGTCCCAATAGTTCATTTTTGCCTTTGTTTCCCTTGCATAAGGGAAATTTAAAAAGTAAAATGTATTATATTAAATATTTTTGTCTACATTTTTTGAGACGTTGGGTTTTTTTTACCCAAGACCAGATTATCTTGGGATGATACGGAACCAGTATCTATTTCCCAGAAAATATGAATCCTATCATATCCAAACAGAGTGTAACCCACAGGGTAGTACAGGAATCTCGTGTTGTCAATACGATACCAATTAATTATAAAAACAGATAACAGTTATTTAAGCTTTGAATTATATTTAGTTTATATACCTTATTTCACTTTGTCATTTTGTGGGCTTATCATTATTCTCACCTCCAAGAGAAGACATACAGAAAAAAGTCACAATAAAATTAAAATTAGTATCAATATTTTTATTAGGTTTTATTTAGGAAGGTATTAAATAACACCTACTGAAAACACAATTTTTTAAAGCTCTTATTTATATTATCTCCTTTCTTAAAACTACTACTATACTACTTCCAATTTAGAATGAATACGGGGTAACTTTAGAGACAGTTAACATCACGTGTTCTAAACACTTGTTCAGACACATGGAAAACCAAAGTATTCAGGCTAGTTGGCCCTTCAAATGTGGCATTATGATGTCTTCTGAGATTCACAATATGGAAATAACCATTCACAATAAAGTTGAAAGAATGTGGACTCATTCATAAAGGATGACTTTGCTAACTTGCCTATTAAGTTTCAAGTAGTTACTTAGATCTTCACTAGATTTTTATATCTGCTATTCCTCTTTATATTTTACTTTGATAATTTGATGTCATAGATGTTAATCTCTTTATTACTCATATAGTACAATTAAAAATAAAAAATAAAAATTGTTGGTTTGGAGTTTAAAAAACCTAGTTTTCGATTTGGGGTCTGTTATTAACTCACTGTGGGAAATGGTGGAAGTCCCTTTGAGCTCTCTGAGCTGTAAAAGGAGTTAATTACATTAGATGACATATAATATTTTTAGCTTCACAGTGACAATGACTCTGGTACTATTTTCTTTTTTTTGTAAAGAGAGATTATTGGTTGCCAAGTCTTTCTCGAGGATTCTGTTCTCTATGATAGTGACAGATAAGAATCAAGGACAAATTCTTTGATGTCTTGATTCATCTAAGGCACTTAAAGCCTCTCACATGAGAAGGTTTGAGGCAGTTTGGGCTGTGATACTCTGAAAAAAGTCAAAGTTCCTTGACTTTGTCTTAACTCACACACAGAGGTTTGGACGAAGGGTGCTCAACTAATATTTAAGTATAGCACTCATGAAGAGGACTTTTGAAGTCAATATTTTAGGAAGATTTTTCTGTGTAAGTAATGCAGTTCTTACCCAGAGAATTAAAATAGTGTTTGTGTCCTGTCAGTAAAATTTCAAGAAGAACGTATTCTGCCTTACAAAGATTAGAAACTTTTTCTATGCAAACATGGATAAACAGCATTTGTTTTCTTATCATAAGATGATTACTTCATGTCTTTGTATGGATCTGCTGCAAAAATCTTGTCATTATTTATAAATAGGTAATTGGATATTCTCTACTATTTTTATATGTATGTATATATATATACATTTATTTATACATACACACACATATATGCAAATTTTAAGGACATATAGTGAAAAATTATTTAAAACTAATATTTCCTTACATTAATTGGTTTTTATTTCAACAAATCGTATATGTGTGTGATATGTATATATGTGACTGTATCTGTCTATGTATTTTTCCCCAGGTCAGTCTTACATACAGGGCTATAGGCAAAGTGGATCTATGTATTATATTTTCATGGGCACTGGAACACTGTCCTTAGCACTATACAATACCACCTCTTTGTATGCTTTGATAGCTGTAATCCTTTACCAGAACAATTTTCTTACGTTCCATACAGATGACAAGTATTAATAGTTCCAACTGAAGAAGCAGTTGACTTAAATTCCTCCTGAAGGGTGAATAGTATGAAATCCCTTCCTAAGGATTAAGTGGGGCTGAGGGCAATGAGGTGTTGATGCTTAGTGGGTGAGAAAGAACGAGACACGTCAGAGACCAGTAAAAAACATCAGAGAATAGAGATTACACTGTGAAAGGTCAGCTTGGCCATTTATACAATTATATGCCAACTCAGTTTGATTTATCTATTAATCAGAAATTAAATTTAAAAATTTAATTTATGTAGGAAATTGAATGGTTTCTCTCTCCAGCTAGATTTGTTCTTGAAGTGTGTGGAAATATGTGTTGAAATTCTTCTTTTTTAAAAAGATTTTATTTGAGAGAGAGAGAGAGAGAGCAGGAGTGGGGCGGGGGACAGTGGGAGAGGGAGAAGCAGGCTCCCCACTGAGCCGGGAGCCTGATGCGGGGCTTGATCCCAAGACCCTGGGATCATGACCTGAGCAGAATGCAGACGCCTAAAGACTGAGCCACCCAGGTACCCCATTTTGAAAATATTCTTGATTGCCATTTAAATAAGTTTTTAATAATTTACTGTCAAACATTTTTAACAGTGAACAGAGTAAAAGTGCACTTTGATTCCCAGCATCATAGGGTTTTACATTATAAACCTGAAGTCCTCTTCATTGGTGCTCTCTAAAGATGGAATAGCTCAGATAAGAAATGCACTTAAAATTAGATTGCCACTATCATTGTTAAAATTTGAAAAATATAAGGACTCCTAAATATGTTTTGTAGTTCTTGAAATTAAAGGCTCTTTTTTTTCCCTATTTTAACATGTAGGTACTACAGTGGGAGTGGTTTGTGCCACAGACAGAGATGAACCAGACACGATGCATACACGCCTGAAGTATAGCATTTTGGAGCAGAGCCCGAGGTCCCCAGGGATCTTCGCTGTGCATCCCAGCACAGGTGTCATCACCATAACCTCGCATTATCTGGACCGAGAGGTAGCTTTCCACTCCGTGGAACATCATTTTACTGGGGCTCGAGATTCCTACCCCATTTACTGCAGTTGGCTCTCCCATGGTCCTAGGTGTTTCTAGACATCAGAATTCCTGGTCTTGTTATGTGTATTTTTGTTTTTGTTTTTTTAAAATATTACTTCTATTTTCTTAGGTAAGAGAAGCCATAGGATTATTGCAGATCAATTGTTGCTTAGTAGGAGTAGGAACAACATATATTTCTTATGAAAGTTGCTATTGTTAACTACTACTCTATTCCGGTATGTGACTAGTTGGTTCCAGCTCAGTAAAGGCTTCAGTGCTCATGTAGGACAATTAATTTTGCTTGTTGCATGAGTTTAGATCATAGACTGACCTCTGTCCAATTATTGTTGATGGGTGCTTCTTAAGAGGAATGAATTAGTTGATATTAAGTTGATGGATTATTAGGAAACCTGGTTGGATAATAGTACTGGCATGTTGTCAGGTAGGGAGCACTTTAAGTTCAAATTCTTTATGCCTAATTCTATGTGGTCTATAATTTCCTTGCTTGACTGGATAGGTGTTCCATCCAATCTATAGAGGACAAATGTGACAGTCATAGTGATTCTCCTGAATCAAATTACTGCTCTGAATCATCTGATTTTTGTTATTGTTGCTCTGTCTATATTGTCAGCCCATGTTTAACTCAAAGCCCTGAATTACTGACTGAGGCAGATAAATCGATTTCATGTGCACTAAAGAGCTTGATTACCACACCTCCGTGGTTCCCACTATAACCTGATTAACACAAATAGAGAGCTCAGTATGACATGGAGAGATAATGTACAGAAGAAATCAGTGTAATTTGATGCCAAAGAAAAAGGGAGGGGATGGTGAGAACCCATGAAAAGAAATCAAAAGTAGTATAAAGGTTCTGTTGGTTATTATTTTTATTTTTGTTTGTGGTCCGGACATTCTATGTGAGAAAGCACAGGATGGTAATAACAAATGGGCAAGTTTGAAGGGTCAATATGCATGTGTTTTTGTGTATGTGGGATAGGTAGTCTATGTAATAATCAAGCAAATACAAGCATCTTCCCTCATTTTTTGCAGGTGGAGAAATGAGGCTTAGAAAAATTAAATAATTTGAGGGTACACAGCTTGTGAGGTACACATCTGTGGTCAAACCCAGGTCCGTTTTCCTGATCAAAAAAAGGCCAACTGGATTTTTCGGGGAGCAGCCTCAAAGTGTGTTGTGAGAACAACACAGAAAATGAAGAAATGAACAAGGGAGTTTATAAAAACAAGCAAAAACCCCAGTGCATTTAGAGGAAGAAAAAACAGGGTATCAGACATTGGGGCCTAAAGGAGGAGCATTTCAGGGTGAGAATGTTGGTTTCCAGTGTGGAAGGGGGATAAGCAAAATGAACACCGGAGGAAGAGAGAGCAGGAAATTGAAAATGAGTAAAGTCAAAAAGTGAAAACAAAACAAAAAAAGGAGTGGCTACTGGATAGTAGGAGAGAAGGGAAAGGCAACAGAAGTAATTGTGTCGTAAAGTAGTGAGTTCGTTTCATCATCACCACACCAGTTGCAAAAACTCTCCTCACTGAAGTCCATGGGGACTTCCTAATGGCGATGTCCACCCATTGCCTGGAGCCCCTGTCTATTGTTGGCACCTAATAGAACTCTTCTCTTTCCTGGTTCTTTTTCCGGTTTCCCTGATCTTTCCATTTTAGTACGCATAGCTTAGTGTTCTTACTTACCCTATTCTTGAAATGCTGCCGCTGTTCCTACTATCCTCAGTTCTTCCCTTACCCTCTCCTAGATAGGCTGATTCCTGCTACAATTTCAATGACCATCTACATATTATTGGCCCCCCGATTGGTATTTCGGCTGTGAGCTTTCCATATATGGCTGTGAGCTTTCCTGTAGGTATGGGGCCATACATCCAAGTGCCTTCTGAACCTGTCTCCCGACATTTCCTGTAGGTGCATAAAATCCAGTATGTGCCAAACACAGCTCATTCCTTTTGGCTCTCCTTGCTAACTTTGTTCACCTCAGTAGAGAACGGGCTCTCCAGCATTTGCTACGTGACAGTTGATGATACACGCCCTCTGCCTGTCTCAGTAGGATGGCTGAACATCATACTCAACTTTCTCTCTTCTCTTATGTTTTATACGGAACCTACCATTACATCCTACTGAATGCTAACTCCCAAGGAACTTGCCTGTCACTCTTTCTCTCTGTCTTCACAACTACTACCTCAGATTTGGATCAGCTGTCTTAGATAATTTCTTTGGTTTTCAGCTCAGTTTACCACAAATGATAGTAAATCTTGAAGAAGCTTCTTTCTAAAATTCAGATGTTCTTATTTTGTGCTCCCCCTAAGAGTCCCACAAAACTTTTCCTAATTATCTTGCTACTTAAGTGTAAATCTAAATTCTTAGTATGGCTTTTTGTAACTTAAGCCATATTTACCTTTTCAGCTTCTCCCTGTCTTCTAATTTCTTAAAGTGTACACAAATACAGAATCCAATAAAAGCATGGATAGGCACAGAGAGAAGAGTGTATACTTGAGGTTTCATTTGTAAGTCAAAGCATATGTTTTCAAAACTAATTAAATACTTGCTTTGTTTTCAGACTGTAGAAAAGTACTCACTGATAATGAAAGTACAAGACATGGATGGTCAGTTTTTTGGACTGATGAGTACATCAACTTGTATGATCACAGTAAAAGATTCAAATGACAATGCACCGACTTTCAAACAAAATACCGTAAGTATATAAATTTAGAATATGCCTCCACTTGTCAACTGTCATTTGTTATTTAATATGAATTAACAAAATATATATCATGCTTTGATGTATGTTTGTTTTTTATGAATAAGATTAAAGTTTAAATAGCTGACATATAATTCTCTTTTATTTATTCGTAGCAGTATTTATATTGCCTCCTTCTAATAAGAGCAGGTAACATTCATCTTCATTTATCATGTTCTTTCATTTCAAGGATAATCCTTAATGAAACAACAGTCCTTGTAATTCATGGCTTTAAATAAACTAGATAAAAACTATAAGAACCAGTATTCTTAGAGTGGAAAAAATATTTTACTTCCTTTGTAGAGTTCTTTTTATAAAGTAAGTTTTTAACAAGTTTTCTTCTGTTTCAGTACGAAGCATCAGTAGAGGAAAATGCTTACAATGTGGAGATATTGAGAATACCAGTAGAAGATAAGGACTTAATTAACACTGCCAATTGGAGAGCCAATTTTACCATTTTGAAGGGCAATGAAAATGGACATTTCAAAATCAGCACAGACAAAGAAACTAACGAAGGTGTTTTGTATGTTGTAAAGGTACAGTAATAATGAATAATTGACAACTCCAATCTAATTCATTCAACTAATGGTTTAATCAACTAAAGAGTTTAAGATCAAAGACTCCAGAAGTTGGAATAGAGCTTAGTCTGTTTAGTCCAGCTGTTCCCATCTAATGCTGTCTTTCTTCTATAATTTTATTGCCAGTCATTAGTCACCAAGCTTATGCTTGGACATTCTCAATTCTAAGGATCTCCATATCTCCATTGGCAGCTGATTCCATATTTGGAAAGCTTTGATTCTCAGAAGTCCTTACTTCTACTGTGCCCAAATTATTCTCTTTATATCCCCTGGTTCTGTCTCTAATGGTCTGGGTTCCATCTCTCTTAAAAGAAATAGAATTCTTTTGAAAAGATTGCTTTGTTCTTTTGAAACTTATCTCCTCTCTGGTAAATGTTCCTGATTCCTTTATTCTTTGCATGATACAATTTAGAAACCCATATTCTTTTTATTCTCTCTCTCTCTGGCATATGCCTGGTTGTATCTGATCCTTTATAGGAGGTACTGAGGGTGAAATAGTGTTGTATCAGACAGAACTGAAGGAATTTGCTCTTTATTTTATATATAGTATTTTTGGTTGCATTGTTTTATTCTAGGCTCCAGGTTATGAGGGCAGAAAAGGCCCTATTTGGGAAGGATGGTTGGTTTTAAATTCATACCCAAAACAAAAAAGAAAATTGCCATATGGGCAGGTAAAGGAGTCATCCATTAATCAAAGGCTGCTTTCCTGCCAACAACAGTAATGGTGGAGACTTGGATACATAAATATCTATTTATAATTATTTCCTTTGTAAAAATTTCCAGAGATTATGGAATAAGCCTCAGCAAGTTCTACCCAGATGTGAATAGTCAAATATATTTGTTCCAAATTACTCTCAACATCAAATCTCTATATATTTCAGTTTTCTCTAATGTGATCTGCTCAAGTTGAGGACTGAAACCGACTACTTAAGAAAAACAAAACTTTACAGCCGATAGTCGTAGGAAAGAAAGTAAGCAGATGGTACTGATTGTTTTTCCTCCTTATTGGTTCACCTCCATCCAGTCTTCATTTGGACTCTCCAGAAGGCAGCACCCAAGACAAGGAACCCAGTGGAGGGAAATATTTAGAAAGTGGATCCCAGGAAGCCAGAGTAAAAATGGAAAAGAAAGACAGGAAAGAATGAAAAGTCAATCAAGTCTGCATTATTGACGTAGTCACCTTGGATGTTCGGTCCTGTAACGAACCATGAAAATGTACTTCAGAATTATCTCCTGAAAATGTGGTACCTGGAGCTTATCCATCAACTGCCTTTGTTGATATCCATGTCCCTCACCGGTTGAAGGTTGCCTCCAGGGAACCTCAGCTCTCCTGCACTTCTGAGCTTCCCTGGGCCTCATAGGGGGAGAGAACCCTGGCTTTGGAGCGAACTTTGAATCTGAAGAGCTGAATCTTTGTGTGCTTGAGCATACATGGGGGCATGTCCACCACAGATGCAGCTGAAGTTGGGTAGGCTGAGGGTCTGTGGTGTATCATTGTAAAAAGAGCCGCCATGCGTCAATTTCCAAAGTTGTACACAACTACATAGTGCAGGCATTTGTCTCAAAATTGATGATTGGCAACAGATGTTCCATAAAAGATTTCTCCTGGACACCTCGTCTATGCACCCCTCACTCCCACCTTGACTTCTTTCTAGAAATAAGTCAAAGAAATAGTTTGAGATCTGAGATGAATAGATTATGCAGTAGTTCACGTTAAAGACCCAAGCTCGGACCTTTTAGAGTTCTCCGAATCTGCTGCTTGATTAGAAGGCTGCTCCTCTGTTCTCTCTCATTTAAGTCCATTACTAAAGACCCATTTTTGCTATTTTTTGTTTTAAAGATTTTATTAATTTATTTGACAGAGAGGGAGAGATCACAAGCAGGCAGAGAGGCAGGCAGAGAAAGAGGAAGGGAAGCAGACTCCCCACTGAGCAGAGAGCCCAATGTGGGGCTTGATCCCAGGATCCTGAGATCATGACCTGAGCCAAAAGCAAAGGCTTAATCCATTGAGCCACCCAGGTGCCCCATTTTTGTTACTTTTTAAGTCTCAGGGATTTTATCTTGTTTCAGAAGGCAAAATTTAAGTAACACTAGAATTAAATTTTTATTGAGAGTTTTTTTGACCAATACAAAATGAATTTTAGTATACTTTCTCAAAAGAATGTATTCTTAAAAAAATTCATAATTATATTAACATGTTCTATTTTGTTTTTCATATTCAGAGTGCATTTTTTCCCTCAAGGGGTGTTGATCACAGAGACATTAAGAAAAATGTTTCCAAATATTTTCAGAAATTATAGCCTGTATCCTAGAATATTTCTCACTCTGTGTGACTAATAAACATCTGTTTTATTTCTGGTGAACAGCTTTTGGGTACCATCTCGAGATTCCCCAGGAGGGAGAGCAATTAGACGGTCATACTTTATTTTTTTGTCTCTGGTTCAGTTTAAGTTAATTTCACATATGAAGAATAAAGAAAATCCCCCCAATAAAATTTTTATGCATTTATTCCCATTATCTTTAAATATAAGGTAGTCACATTTATATTCTATAATTACATCCTAGTTCTTATATCTAGGAAATGCTTTTAGACATTTAAAAGCAGTTTTCAAGTACTGGTCACCTTTCATGTCTGTCACAGGGAATGAGGCTAAGTGCATAGGTAGATTATAGCTGGTTGTCATATCCCTTTTAAGACAAGATATTATTATTACCCTTTTTCTCACAATTAAAAAAAGATACTTACAGTTTTCTTTTGCACAATTTCTGTTAAGTTTTTTTTTTAAAAGATTTTATTTATTTATTTAAAAGACAGAGATCACAAGCGGTGGGGGGGGGGTAGAGAGAGAGAGAGAGAGAAGCAGGCTCCCCACTGAGCAGAGAGCCTGATATGGGTCTCCATCCCAGGAACCTGAGATCATGACCTGAGCTGAAGGGAGAGGCTTAACCCACTGAGACATCCAGCCCCCCGCCCCCACCACTTCTGTTAATTTTTTATGGCAGTATTAGGCTTGGCTTATGATAATAATTTATTTCGCTTCTTTTCCCAAATTCTGAAATTGTAAACAAAACAAAAATACTAGATTCAAAAGATTTATTTTTAACCTTTGAAATGATGGTCGTTCAAAGGTTATTTCAAACCTTTGAAATGTGGTTGTTCTTCTCATTCTTCCCCATTTCTAGATGAGGAGGCTGAGTCACAAGAAGTGACTTGCGCCCTTTTCCTACAGATGGGAGGTGATGGAGCCAGTAAATTCAGATGCTCTTGATGCAGAATCTTCCTCAGAACCACTGGGGACCCCTAGGTCATGTTCCCCTTGCTCTCTTCTTTTCCATACTGGGGTTACTTGGCTTGATAAAACAATGATTTTAGTCACACATGGGGTCATTTTTTGGAACTTGAATTAATTTCTACTTCTGTGAGTTTACTTTTTTTAAATTATCTCCTTCCTCTGACATTATTAGATCCTTGATAATTTTACCTTCTCTCTTTCTTTGAGCCATTCATAATAATCTCTAACATTTTGGACAATAAAATTTGCATTTTCCGTGGTATATTTCCCTTTCCATATTTTATGTAAACCCTTAGAAAACTTGAATTCCTTACACAGTTCCTTTGGTGGCCACAGTGGTCTTTAAAGACGTTTTATTCCTTTCTGTGCTAAAGATTTGTGTTTGTATACTCAAGTTGTATCTTTAAGTGCTTTCTAACTTTGATGAGGCATCTTCTATTTTAAAATCAAACACTGGAAGCATCTGGGTGGCTCAGAAGGTTAAGTATCTGCCTTCAGCTCAGGTCATGATTCCAGAGTCCCTGGAAGGGAATCAAGCCCCAGAGTGGTGGGGAGTCTGCTTCTCCCTCTCCCTCTGTTCCTCCCTGCTTCTTGTGCTCACTCACATGTGTGCTCTCTCTCTCTCAAACAAATAAAGTTTTTTTTTTTAAAGTTTAAAATCAAACATTGTATAATCAAGGCATTCTGAAATCTATCATTCTCTCACGTAGGCTACTTATACAATGATGGTGAGGAATGAACTTTATTCATCCCTTTAAACCAAAAAGAATTAAATAATCAGTAAGTTAAGTTAAACCAAAGATTGCTCAAATATACTTCTTTTATCTGAACAAAGCTTCCAAACATTGCCTTGTTAGTTGGTGTCTCCCATTATTGAATTATATTAACTGTTAACAAAACATAACATCACTTTCTTCTTTCAGTTGCCTGTATGACAGCCTGAGAGTTTCTCATAACCTATAGTGGAAAGCACTCACTGTGGGCTTATAGTGTTGAATGTTATTCTTATCACAGTTGTGCAGGAGACAAAACTTAGTCTCAGAGAGATTAAGAAACTTAGCTGAAATGGCACAGCTAGGCTGTAATAGGACAAGATTTGAACCTGGGTCTCTTTGATTGCAAGTACCTGCTCTTAAGCACTAGGTTAAATTGCTTTGTGTAGCTATGTGATTTTGGAAAGTTAGCCTCTGTATTATCTATAAAACATAAAAAAAAAATTACTTCTCTCTTCCTCCCTAGTAGCTATTCCATTATAACAATGAAAATGAAAACACTTGGTTAACTGTATTATTATTCTGTTTTTAGAAGTCTTACATGTTCGTGGGCCTAGTGTTACAATTTTCCATATTGGATACCTTTTCTGAAACTGTAGAGCATGAGTTGATGCAGTCTTGAGCTCAAGCCTGGGTAATCTTTCCATCCCAGCATTTCCTTTCTAACAAGTAGTGCACGTGGGCTTGAGTGAAGAAAGTATTATTCTCGGCCATTCTCAACATAGAGGTTCCACGACAGAGCAGTACTTCATATTCTAGGGAGCCATTAATATCTCAGTGCAGATATAGGATATTTTTGAGCTTTTTTTAAAAAAAAATTAGTTAACACATAAAGCTAACTTGTAGTGGAAGAGAATTGCTGTTTTTTCATTAATCACTGATTTCATCCCACCAGATTTCCAATCTTGCAGAGTTTTAAGCCTCGAAAGCAATATCCAGTGTAAGCCTCAAAAAATTACATAAAGCACTTCTAAGGCTTTAGCAAGGGGTCCTGGCTGGAATAACTACACCTCCTCAGAGCAGCAGCTGTTTTGTGAATTTCTATGCAAGTCTCACTGCCAGCAGATGCTCTTATTCTCTGCATGATCATACAGACACATGTCATTTGTGAGATAGTGTTCATTAGTAATAGATAAACATATTAATTCTTTTTCCCCTCTTGACTCTCCATTTTCTGGAATGTTCATAAAAAATAAAAAAGAGTTTCACATACATTTCATGGATTCTAAGATTTAGAAATTTCCTTGACTGCCTCGTGGACTTATCAGTATCTCAGCTTGATAATAGCTAGGTATGGGGAACGGTTTAAAATAAAAATTTGACTCTTCCGTTTTGATCTTTCAATGGTCAGCCGATGATGGTTTTAATAAGTAGAAAGAGAAAGAAAAAAAAATGCTTTAAGTTTGCAAAACAATGTGAAATAGTGTTTTTACGGGCTTTGCTTGATTTGCTGTCTAAAATTTAATTTTAATCAACAGATTCATTAACTATTTTTAGAGGCTGATAAACCAGTTAAGCAGTATCGTATAGCAGAGGGATTATAGTGCGGTGGTTAAGGAGAGGAACATAGGCAATAGGAAGCAGTAAGTCAAGCAAAATTGCATTCTCCTGGAGTTAGATGCCCCTTACACTGGTCCTTCGGTGCTCTAAAGCAGGGCCGTAAGAACACTTTTTTGTTTTGTTTTGTTTTGTTTTCCCATTATCTCCAGGTTCAGAATAATTTTCCTTTGTAAGAATAAACTATAGAAGTATTTCAGCAATTATTTTTCTGTAACTCCATAAGACCATCTGCAGAAACTTCCAGACCACTCTTGCTAAAGGCTTTGTGAAGAATCACCTCTCTCTTTAGAAAAGGGTAAAAGTCAATATTGATTGAATGGGAACATAGAATTTATGCGGCCCTGTTCATATTTACAGAAGGTCACTTGTTATTTGAAGTAATGTATGTATTTTACACTGATGCTGATATCCATGTGCTTTTTTAAAAAGCCACTGAATTATGAAGAAAGCCACCAAGTGATCCTGGAAATTGGAGTAAACAATGAAGCTCCGTTTACTAGAGATGTTGCACTCAGAATGGCAACCATGAACCGAGCCCTTGTCACAGTTCACGTGAGGGATCAGGATGAGGGGCCTGAATGCAGCCCTGCAGCCCAATATGTACGGATTAAAGAGAACTCAGCAGTGGGGTCAAAGGTCAATGGCTATAAGGCGTATGACCCTGAAACTAACAGTGGTAGCCGCTTAAGGTACAAAGAATTCTATAACTATGTAGGAATAATGTATTTGTAATAATTAAGATAGTAACTTACTTTAATATGTTTTATATTCCTGAAGACTTTTTATTTTATATTAATAGGTACAAAAAATTGCATGATCCTAAAGGATGGATCACCGTTGATGAGATTTCAGGGTCAATCATGACCTCCAAAATCCTGGACCGGGAGGCCATGACTCCCGGAAATGACGTGTATAACATTACAGTTCTGGCAATAGACCAAGGTAAGGAAAAAAAAAAGTTTTCTTTTCTTTCTTTCTTTTTTTTTTTTTAAAGTTTTAATATGATATTTTAGAAAGGAATTGGAGAATATATTGCAGTTCTTCTTTTGCAGACTTTTTTTGATAAATATTTGGAGTTGTTAGAAATTACTTTGAAGGCTATTCTTATTTCTCTTAATTATCTAACAAGGGTGAACCTTGTAATGTAAATCAGGTCTTACTTATCTTTGTATCCTCAGCATGGTGGGATCTCAATTGTTTATAGATCCATGTTGAAGCGCAAAGATGACACTCAAGTCTAGGCTTAGGTGAAATGGCCTCACTAGACTCTTCTGTATCTCTTTAAATAGAATCTTTGAGAAACTCAACTGATTATTAGGTCAAAGTGATCCTTTCCTTGAATGCTGTTCCTTAAAACAACCCAGAGGTTCTTAACCCCAGCTTCATATTAGAATATTATAATAACTCATAATTAGAATGATACTCTAATTCAGTTAGAATAATAATAATAATAATAATAATAATAATTAACTTTGGGTCCTTAAAAAAATCATTTTGCAGACATGACTTAGACACACTGAATCAGATTCCTGAGTTAGGGAACCCAAACATCAGATATTTTTAAAAAAATCTTTCTAAGTGGCTTAAATATGTATCAGGATTAGAATAACTTTCTGTAACCTTTTAATGTTCATTTACATCCGTACCAGAAGGAAGCCGTCCCAAAACACAGAGTTTGCAATTCACACACTGATTTTTAGTGTTTGGTAATAATCCTGGCATAAGGGTTATTGGCAGTTGTGGCTGATATTATCAATGGCGGTTCTCATTTTAGATGATCTGTAGGTTTCATTTATCCTTCTACATTCTTATTTCCCATTTTCTGTAATCATCACTTATTTAAGAAAACATATATATAGAGTGTCGTTAATTCATTTTATTGGGAAACTGTAGAAGAAGGCAAAAAGCGACACTGAACCTTTTCTCTTTCTTCCCAGATGGTAGATCATGTACCGGAACACTCGCGGTTAACATTGAAGATATGAATGATAACCCACCAGAAATACTTCAGAGTTACGTAACAGTTTGCAAACCAAAGATGAAGTACACCGACATTTCGGCTGTCGATCCCGATGAACCTATCCACGGTGCTCCATTTTATTTCAGCTTGGCGAACACTTCTCCAGAAACGAACAGAATGTGGACCCTCACCAGAGTTAATGGTATTTATTTACTTGTTTACCTTTAATTATTTATTTGAGAGGGGGGGGGAGGGGAGTGTGTGGAGGCATGTGAGCAAGCGGGTGGAGAGCAGAGGGGCAGAATCTTCAAGCAGACCCATGAGATCATGACCTGAGCGAAAACCAAGTGTCCGACACTTAACTGGCTGAGCCACTCTGGCGCCCCAAAAATATTTAATAAAAAGTAATGATTTATATGCTATAAAATAAGTGGATTTCCTTGTTTACTGTAATATTCTCATCAATATATTTGAGGAGACTAAATCTTTTACAAATATTATAGGGGGTCTGTGTTATATATTGCATATAAAGTGAAAGAAATAATAATTTTTATGAAGGCAAAATTTATGTTTATAACAGACAAAAAACTTTATTAAAATATTGCAGCTTATCATTAAGAAAGTTTTTTTTCATGTTTTTTTTTTTGTTTGTCTTTTGGTTTTTGGTTTTTTTTTTTTTTTTGAGAGAGGGTGGGTGGGGGAAGGATAGAGGGAGAGAGAGAATCAGGCAGACCTCAATCTCATGAACCTGAGATCACGACCCAAGCCAAAGTCAAGTGAGATGCTTAGCCAACTGAGTCACCCAGATGCCCCTGGCGTATTTTTAAAGTGACAGCAGTGAGCAGTGAGGTGAGGTGGAATAGAGACGGGCAGTTTAAATTTTGGGGGGCGCCTGGATGGCTCAGTGGGTTAAAGCTTCTGCCTTCAGCTCAGATCATGGTCTCAGGGTTCTGGGACTGAACCCTGCATTGGACTCTCTGCTCAGCGGGGAGCCTACTTCCTCCTCTCTCTCTCTCTCTGCCTGCCTCTCTGCCCACTTGTGATCTCTGTCTGTCAAATAAATAAATAAAATCTTAAAAAAAAATAAATTTTAGTGTAAGTGAACTCTAGAAAGGAGGATACTGGGTGTAGGAGGCAAGCACTCTCTAGTATTCTAGAAGGAAACATGTTGGGATATGGACAGAGGCATGACGTCATGACGTTGGAGCCCCAGAACAGCCACCATCCTGTGATGGTGGTTTCTGGGGGCGGGGGGGCCAGTATTCTATATTTCAGCCACCCTTCACTGCTGTTTTGTTACTGAGTCATGCTCTTTCATGCAGGTGGACTTTTGGTGTAGGCTATCCCTTCTGCCTAGACTACCCCTTCGCATGTCATAGTTCAGTAGTAACTCATGATACCTGGGGAGCATCTCCCATCCACCATGCCCTGTTCCGACCCTGCAGATATGTGCAGAGATTAACAAGACAGACATGGCCCCGGCTCAGATGCTCAGAGCTATGAAGTCTTTCTTAAAGCAGAAGTAGCATCATGACCTTTTCTACCTTTATGATAGCTCCTTTCATGCTGTATTATCATCTGTTTACCTTTCTCCTCCAATACATGAGTCTCTCAGGATGTTTATGATTCATCTGAGTCTCTCAGGATGTTTATGATTCATCTGTGCATTTCCAGCATGTAACCCAGTGCTTAGTAGATACCAACAGCTTAAGGACTGTTTGTCTAATCGATAACAGGTTAATACATATGCACAAAAGAAGGAAAATGCTGGGGGATTCAGTAAATCAGTGTTGTTAAGTGTTTCGGTTTTAGCAAAAATGCCAAAAGACCGAGTGGGAGGATGGATGGAATCTGGTCGTGAGGGGCCTGAGTTTTGTACACACAGCAGATGTGCACTGGGAAGTTTGCCAGGAAGGAGTGCTGTGCCCAGATTTATGTCTTAACAAGTTGGCGTTGGTGGCGCGACGGTATGAAGAGGGCAGAGCGGAGTGGCAAGGACGTCACAGGCTGCTGCATTAGTACGAATAAACGAGACGTGACTCCAGCGGAGCTTGCGGTCTTGAGGGAGGAGAGGAATTTGAAGGATTTTACTCTAGCCGCACCAGGATCTGGGAGGGTTCCACCTAAACCTTAGTAGTAATTCACATGCCTTTGGGGAGCTTTACATCTGAGGTGCAGCCAGAAATTTTTGCAGTTTTTATCAGCTGTAACAGTGCATTTAAGAAAGGTTTAGAAGTTACAGGGCGCCTGAGTGGCTCAGTGGGTTAAGCCTCTGCCTTCCTCTCTCTGCCTGCCTCTCTGCCTACTTGTGATCTCTCTCTGTCAAATAAATAAATAAAAATCTTTAAAAAAAATAAAAATTGAAAAAAAAGAAAGGTTTAGAAGTTACAGATGGCTTCCAGAATGGGCATTGTGCACCTGTGTCATTTCACTTACTGCAAAACTTGGAAGGTTGTAATTGGCAATTGAAAGTGCACAGAGCTCTTGGTCAGTTGATAATGAAGTCATTAAAATAGGTATCAAGGCTATTGGGGATATAGCATAGTTGATAAAAATGTATTGTTATGAATCAGATACATCCGTTTTTATGTAAAGCTTATTTCTGGCCTGGGTGACATTAATTAGCTTTCTGGTATTGAGACCACTTCTAGAGGGAAGGCTTTTTTTTTTTTTTTTTTTTAAGATTTTATTTATTTATTTGACAGAGAGAGAGACCACAAGTAGGCTGAGAGGCAGGCAGAGAAACAGGGGGAACCAATGCAGGGCTTGATCCCAGGACCCTGAGATCATGATCTGAGCTGAAGGCAGAGACCCAACTCACTGAGCCACCCCTAGAGCAAAGGCATTTTAACAGTGTTTATTGTACTTTGAAAAGTTACCTTATGTGCAAAGATAATGGACAGTTACCAGAAAGTAAATGAATAAGAGAATGTCAACTTAAGACAGACTTTTTGCATTAATTCTTTATGAGTACCATAAACTGGTACCATAGAAAAATGCTTGAGGTGTCTGTCAAGGGTCCATATACCATCACTGGTTTGTAAATAAGAGAAAGACAAGGGAATATTAAATATTGCTGAAATGCTACTGGATCACTCCAAGGTCAAATTATATCTCTCAGCCTCTCTTGTAAAAAGTTACAGTGAGCATACATGGTAATATTAGTGCTGAGAAAGGTTGAAGGTAGTTCTCCATTTTAATTCATTTTCGTGTGGCAGGCGGTCCCTTAAGAATACTATGTGTAGAAACAAGTGTGGCAAAACAAATGCTAAGGGAGAAATAAATGTCTATTAAAGAACTAATTCTTTCATTTTCTTTCAGATACAGCTGCCCGTCTTTCGTATCAGAAAAATGCTGAATTTCAGGAATATAGTGTTCCTATTACTGTAAAAGACAGAGAAGGTCAATCTACAACAAAAACTGTGAGAGTTAATCTGTGTGATTGTACTCATCCAAGCCAATGCCTGGCCGCTCGCAGGAGTGCAGAAGTCATACTCGGAAAATGGGCGATCCTGGCGATCCTGCTGGGTATAGCATTATTATTTTGTAAGTCCTTTTACTGACTTAAAGTTAAAATGTATCATAAATACCTGAGTGCAAGAAAAGGCCTCTAAAAAGTAATCTTGTCCAACTATCCATCAGGGGTGGGCAATTTACCAATTGCTTTTGTGTTATTATATGAGTTCTGATGGAATATTTCCAGGGAGAAGGAGCAAGATCCTTTTTGAGATACGATTTCATGCTTGCACAGAGCTGTTTAGAATTCCTTAGACTGCACCAAATCTGTCAACACATAGTTTTCATTTTTGGTCCTGATACTACCCCTTTAGGGCTAAATAAAACAATCTAAAACTTCTGCCATATAAAAGTCCATGACAAGCCACTGGGAACTCTTCTCATCCTTTAGCCACGGCCTTATGGGAATGACTCGGATCATGGCAGTATCTCTTTTTGGGGGTGTATCTTGCTAGTTTTATTTTTTTTTAACCTCCTCCTTGCTGGTTGTTTAGCTCCCAATGACATCGTATTTTCCCTCCTTTCTTCCATCCACTCCTCCAGCCTGAGTTAATGGTTGTTCCTTTGTTCCGTGATAGGACTAGAGGTTAAGAGCAAGACTCTGGAGCCAAATTATCTGGGTCTGTAACCAGCTGTATCATTTGCAAGCCATGTGACCTGGGGCGAGTTACGTACCGTGCTTCAGTTTGCTCATCTGCAAAAGGGGGATATTTGGAGTAGCCTGCTTTATGGGGCAGGGCTGAGCCGTAATTGAGTTAATGCATGTAAAGAGCTTAGAATAGTACAGTGTTCAGTATTTTCAGCAGCTCCACAAAATACATATCTACTGAAGACCTACAATATGCCAGACACCTGTCTAGGTGCTTGGGGGTCATCCGTGAACAAAACAGACAAAACCAAAAACAAACACTGTGCTTTGTGACAGCAAGCTAATAAAGAAACAAAATGCCGTAGAGGAAAAATTGAGCAAAATAATTAGGAACTGTAGTCCCGCGGAGTGTATGTGGTGATTGTGGGAGATAATGGTGAGTGACGGCAGCTTTCGATGGGTGATTTGGTTGAGGCTGACGAGATTATCTTTTCTTCTTTCTTTCTTTTTTTTTTTTTTAATATTTTAAAAAATATTTTGTTTATTTATTTGACAGACAGCGATCACAAGTAGGCAGAGAGGCAGGCAGAGAGAGAGAAGAGAAAGCAGGCTCCCCACTGAGCAGAGATTCCTGATGCGGGGCTCTATCCCAGGACCCCGGGATCATGACCTGAGCTGAAAGCAGAGGCTTTAACCCCCTGAGCCACCCAGGCGCTCCCCGCCCTTTTTTTTTTTTGTCTGAAAATGTTCCTTTTCTAGTTAAAAATATATATATATATTTGTTTATTTATTTTTAATTATGCTCAGTTAGCCAACATACAAGGTTATCTTTGATGATTTTTGGAAAGGTGAGAGTCAGCCAAGTACAGTACCTGGGGGAAAAGTTTTCAGTCAAGGGGAAAGTCAGCTTAAAGGACCTTAGGTAAGAGGGTGCCTGGAGAAGTCAAGGCATGGCAGGGACACCCGTGTGGCTGGAGTGGAGTGCATTGAGAGAGTGGGATTGGACATGGAACCAGAAAGGTAACAAGGGGCCACATAGAGTGGGTGGGCGTTGGCACTCTTTTTCTATAAAGGGCGAGAGTTAGTATGTATTTTACATTTTGCAGGCCATGTGGTTTCACTTAGAACCAATGAAATCTGCCCTTCTAGTAGGAAAGCCACCATAGAACATTTTTCAGTGATGGGCATGACTGGGTTCCAATAGAACTTTATTTATGGACGCTAACATTTGAATTTCATATAATTTTCACATGCAATAAACTTCTTTTAATTTTTAAAAATTATTTAGAAACCATAGCTCATGGGCCATACAAAAACAATGCAGTGGACTGGATTTGGGGCTGCAGTTTGGTCACCCTTGATTAGAGGGGCTTGTAGAACATAGTAAGAATTGTCATTATTACAGCTAATTTTATTATCACATATTTCAACCTCCCGCAGGTATGATGTAGAATGAAAATTCTGAATACAGAATTTTCAAATACAGAATAGTTTTATTTAACACAAAATACAGAATAGTTTTATTTAAGGTACTTGGAGATAAATCTGTTCTGTTGAGAAAAGTCTGTCGTGTTTTCATATAGGTAAACCTTTCTTTTGGGAATCAGTAAATCTCCTTAAAGTCTCTGTCTTAAATAAACATCATTGAATTTTTTGAAAATGTATTACTTAACTCAAAATTGTATATACTTTAACATCATAGAGACAATTCAAACTCTTTAAAGGAGCTATAATCAAAATATGCATATAATTAATTCCAATTTTAAAGTCTAAGCTAAATCATGGCCTATTAATTTAGGAAAGCCAAGGTAACTCAAGGTACCATGCTTGGTGGCCTTGTGTTCCTCCCATGTACCTGAGGTAATAAAAAACAAAGGATGAGTATTTTATTCTATATATGTTAAACTTTTTTTTTTTTTTTTTTTTTTTAATGCAGCTGTATTGCTAACTTTGGTATGTGGAGTTGTTGGTGCAAAAAAAAAAAAAGGTTTTCCTGAAGATTTAGCACAGCAAAACTTGATTATATCAAACACAGAAGCACCTGGAGATGATAAGGTGGTAAGTAATTTTTTAAAATGACTGTTTATTTATCTGAGTATCTCCCATGATTTCTTTTACTGATTCTCATGAAGTCATTTTGGAGTTAAAATTTGTATTTTTAGTTTGGTCAGCTTTCATAGGCAGAAGTATTTTATCTGTCAATATTCAAATATTTATGTAGGTGGCATTTATTGAACTTTTTAAATCAGATGTGTTGTTTTAATTATCATTCTTCCACTCTCTAGTGTTATGATATCAAACTTTCTCTTTGATGTTGTGAAATTATTATAATAACAGTGTGTCAGCCGCTCTCTTCAGTGTACATTTCCAGATACTACTTGTTTATCTGACTCTTTGACCACTTACCATAGGGAAAAAAAAAACCTTATTAAAAGTTTTCAAGATAAACTATGACCATATCAAAGAGATACATATATTTTTAGAAAGTGTGGGGGAGGACAGATGAGTCAGAAGAGTATTTCCACTCTCTTTCCTTATGTGTTTCTTGAGACCGCTGAGGTGTGCTTAGTCCTGGGCTTCTTGTTTTGGGGGATGTGTATTTAAAAAGTTCTTACAGGTCATGTTCTTCCCTCAAAATGATTTCAAAGTATTTATGAGAAATTGGATCTACTTTTATGGGAAAAATAAGTAGGAACATGCCAGTATGCCATTAGCACCAATGTGATAGTCACTGTTGTTCAAAGATACTTACGGTACGTAAGTGCGTTCCTGATGTCTGGATGAACTGGAAAGGCTTAGTGAAAGAGGTACACATTCCCTGCTACTTTAAAGAATAAGAAGGGTGAGAGAGTGGAGAGATGGTAGGACTAGCTAAGGAGGTGGAAAACAGCCTTAAGGACAAAAAAAGGAGATGGCAACATTTGGAGATTATTCCACAAATAGTAAAAAAATTGATTTGAAATGGAAGAAATGATGTTTCACAATAGAAGCTTGACATTAAGTCAGGCTTTTGTGGGGAGAGGGTGTAAGAGAGGAGTAGGACATGGGACCCTCATATGCCATATTAAGGATTTGGGATTTATTCTCTTGGTCAGGAAGAGCCAATGAAGGCTTTTCTGCATAGAAGGGCATAAAGGGAGCAGCGTGATGCTGAGTGAGTAGGGTGGTCGGTGAAAGAGGAAGATGTAGGGGACAGGGAAGATAAAGGATTAGAATCTCAGTGGTTGAAGCAGTGGGTAACTCGGATAATAGTCATTGGAAATAGGGATAATAAATATTTCAAATGCATAAATGATAAGCTTGTTAGCTTTTGAGTAACAAAATAAAAATGAAGTCAAAGTGACAGAGGCCATAACTAAGGACAATTACTTTATATCAAGTCTTTTCTGTATCTTGGTGTGAAGGGATCTAGAAAGAATTCTTTTTTTTTTAATTTAATTTTATTTCTTCAGTGTTCCAAGATTCATTGTTTATGCACCTCACGCAATGCTCCATGCAAGACATGCCCTCCTTAATACTCACCACCAGGCTCACCTAGCCCCCCACCCCCATCCCCTCCAAAACCCTCAGTTTGTTTCTCAGAGTCCACAGTCTCTCAGTTCATCTCCCCCTCCGATTTAGCCCAATTCACTTTTCCTTTCCTTCTGCTAATGTCCTCCATGTTATTCCTTATGTTCCACAAGTAACTAAAACCATATGATAATTAACTTTCTCTGCTTGACTTCTTTCACTCAGCATAATCTCCTCCAGTCCCGTTCATGTTGATACAAAAGTTGGGTATTCATCCTTTCTGGTGGCTGCGTAATATTCCATTGTATATATGTACCACATCTTCTTTATCCGTTCATCTGTTGAAGAGCATCTTGGTTCTTTCCACAGTTTGGTTATTGAAGGCATCTTTTGTATTGACTTTATCTCTTTAACCACCTCCCACCATCAGGGAGAATCATTGCCCACCTCTGCCTCATAGGCCTACATATGGAACCCTGTAATTATTTCTCCATTCAGAAAACACATTTAGTCCCTTAACAGTCCTTGACTCATAGTAAGTTCTTATTTTATATCGAAGGAAATTACTGAGATGTTCATAATATTTGTTCTTGGCTATTTGATGCCAGAGCTGTAGCATTAATGGGCCTCTCCACCATAATGTACTCATCTGTATTGTTACCTGTTCTCTGTTAGGAACACTTATCAAAAGGACTCAGAATTATCAGTTTAATTTTAGGTATATTTTTATAAAAGGTAACAACATTTCTTAGTGGATGTGTAAGCTCATTTTAGTACAATGAGTACAGGTGATGATGACTTTGATTCTGGAGCTAAATTTAAGTCAGAGACATTTAGGTGGGGTTCAGAGCTGGTTGAAAAGTCAGGACCAGAGAAGTTAAATCTGCAAATCATTGACATGGAAAAGGAGTCATTGATACCTTGTGAGAATGAGCTTTGGGCAAACACGTGGAGATGGTCAGGAAGGAACAGAGAATAGAAGAATGTGAAACAGGGCACTGTGGGCTGAGTCTTGGTTTTGGTTAAGCTTCAATTTTCTTCGTATTAGCTTGCATGACCTCTGAAAACGTGTTTATAATGATAAAAATTATACCATCAACGATATTTGATAATGAGAGTTTTTTATTTTGTTTTTTAATGAAATTTCACTGTAGCAGCAACCTAAGCAAAAAATATAGGGTAGCAGTGCCACCAAATGGCTGCTTCTCAGTTCTCTTTTCTGGTATAATTTTCCCAGGCAGTGAGATACCATGTATGACATTTATAGATACGTTTCAGATTCTGAAATATCCAAAACTCCAAATCATCTGAACTTGAAAATCTTCCGGTTTAGTTAGAGACTCTGCATATTAAATAGTAGAAAAACAAGTTGGTAACAAGATCACAATGGAGCCTGATTCTAATGGAGGTCTCGCCTGACAGTCGCAGTTCATAATTAGAACTGACACGCTTGAGTTTACTGCTCTAACTTAACGTCTCGCCGGCAGCCCAGAGTTCCATATGAGGTTCCCGCATTAAGTCGATGCTTAGTCAAGTCTTTTTTTATCTTCAAACACTCCCTCGACGGTCCTCCTCTAGTTCCTTGCTTATCTCTTTTTCTTTGAAACTGGGCTTGAGAGATTTATACTTGATTTCTCTATGATATTACTTTCTGTTTATTCAGCACTTCTTGGAAATTCTTTTGACAAAGATCACCAAGGGCCACTTTTTTAGCATGAACCTCATCGGTGGATTATTGTTCTTAAACCACTTTGATGTTTTCTCCTTCCCATAATCCTCTCTGTGTGGCTTCAGAGTTGTGCCTCTTGGATTCCTCTATGCTCCAGAAGCTATTTCGTATCATTTCTGTCCTCTGATTCCCTTAACCACCCTGTAAAACGTGTTTTGTTTTGTTTGTTTGTTTTTCCTTGTGGTTCTATTCTTAGCCTTCTTTTTGTTTAGTCTACCATTTTCTCTGGGTGTTAGAGTTGATTCCCGTGGCTTCAACTACCTCCTGTGTGGTGGTGACGTCTGAAATTATGGATCCAGCTCGACTCCCCAACCTGAACTCCAGCCCCACGTATGCATATACTCATTTTGGGCATCCATGGGTTTCTCAAATATACCATGTCCAAAATGGAACTGTTCACCCTCCTCTCACCCACGAGTGTGTCCTTCATCCCTTGTGCAAGTAGACAAATTATACCATTTGTCTACTTGCACAAGCAGAGCACGGAGGAATAATTCCTGACTCTTCCCTTTGCTGTTTCATCCATCTGACCATCAGTAAACTTTGTATGGAGTCCAACCACTTTGAATCATCATTGCTTCTCCTATGGCCAGCGTTTTTTTTTTTTTTTTTTT